>NC_137695.1:1783774-1913936 GCF_964034855.1 Anser brachyrhynchus
AAATGATACTTGACATTTTGGAGAAGCTCATGTTCGCTAAAAAGCATTTCTTGTTCCAGCAGACTCACCCTGGTCATTTATTCACTTAGCTCCTCTGCATGCTTTCTCCTTTCTCGTGATCTCAGCTCGGCACTATATTGCTTGCAGGACTCGTGTTCAGAGACTTAACTTCCCAGGTGAGCTAAATGTTTCTTGGTGCCATCTCAGGTTCCTTCAGCACTTTCTCTGCAGATATCAGTGCTGATAAAATCTCTGCACTCTCAATGTATCTGCAGTGCTCTACTCCCAGGTGGGACCAAGCCACGAGGAAGAGCTGGGTTTGCATCTGAACTATAACATCTCTCCTGTTCAGACACGGCTCCCTCCTGTCTATTCGGTATCTTGTATGTTTTCAGCACTGTGGTTTCTTTCCTGTTCTGTGGTCTGAGTGTCCCATGGAAATCACTGAATTCACTCTAGATTGGAAGGTCATGGTGTGGGAAAAGTGCAGTGGCTTGGCCTGGATGTGTTCTGATTGGAGGTGTCATCGGTAGAAAATAATTCCTCGTAGTATTTCCCAGCTGCAGCTTACTCCTGGGCTCTGCCACAGGGAGGGTTCTGATGTGCCAGCTGAGCCTTCCAGCTCATGGCCCCTGAAGGGGTTGGTCAGTCCATTGACCCTATCATCGATTAAGTGATTGGCTTTGTACCTGGAAGGATGCCATGGCTCCTCCAAAGAGGATAATCATAGCACGAGGGCTGGTTTGTTCAACTTCTGGTGAAGTAAGATGTCCTCCAGGCTTGCTTATTCCTTCAAGAGAGAGGGAGAACCACAAAAACATTCAGGGAGACTGGGAAAGGGGCAGAGACCTTGTAAAACCAAGCTTGAAATTTAAGCTTGGAAAGGACCATCCTTTTAATTCCTTCTCAAACGAGTAAGAACTGGGCTTCAAGTAGGCAAGAGCAGCCTTTAAAAATCTGAGTTTCAGGTTCCTGCTTTACAATGGTGATTTTAATAGTTTGTTTTCTCCCAGTCAGGAGAAAAGCACGTTCACCAACTACGACATGAGCTATTTTGATGCTGGAGCTGATAGATATACTCCAGATAGGCTGGCTGAGTAGCCCAGTTGGCTCACAGCGCTGCCTACATCCCACTGCATAGGTGGCCGCAATCTACCACTTGAAGCTCTCCTCCCTCACCACACGCACAAAACAGCTTGAAATGCCATTTGGGATACACCTGCTGCTTCAGATAAATCATTCACCATTGTTGCATCCAGTGTTCCTCCTACAGAAAATTTATATAGTACTGCATATAAAACCCAGCTGTTAACACTTTAGCAGATATCAATCCTTCCCTTCTCCAAAGGGGTATTGCTTCCAAACAGACATAGTTTGGGTTTGACTTCTTTTTTCTTGCTCAAAGTTTGGCTGCTTAGACATCCTCTATTTTCCATGAGCAGATGAAGGTACTTCAGCAGAGCTAATATTACTTGTTAATCTTTGTGGCATTCAGCAGAGCACGGAGAAATGGAAAAATCTTTGCAGGGTTTTTGTTCTTCGAGAGAGAACTGAAGAGATTTGGAGCTGCCAAATTGCTCAGCCAGCAGCAAAATGAGACTTCTTCTTCTCACAAGGAAAAAATATTCATGTTTTTATGTTGATCTAGGCATGACTTGCTTATCTCTCTTTGATTCAATATTCCTACCTTCTTTTCCAGGTTTACCTAGATTGCACCTGAAGGTCTAATCTGCTCCTGTATTAGTTGAGCTATTGGTGAAAAGTGCAGAAAAGAGTAGAAGAAGAGAAACCATCTCACTGTGACTTCTGGCATGGGTTGGAGCAGAGTGGTTAGTACCTAGGGATATGCTTAGGTGCTCAGTAGGAGAAGGTGACATTTGCAGCTTGGCTCAACCCCAGCAGAATACACCCAGCTCACCTCTGTCCTGCCAGCTCTTGGCACCACCCGTCCACTGCAGAAAAACTTCCCATTGTGCTGCTTGTCTTCCTTTCTGCTCTATGGGCAAAAATCTAATTAGATGTCTGCTCATGATCAATGTAGAGTTGTCAACCTCCCGTTCTGCCCTTGCTTCAGCTCTGGCCATTAGTGGCCAGCTATCCCCAAAGCCTCTGGAATGGTGCATAAAGTCACACTTTCTTTGAGTGGTGGTGTCTGGGAAGAAAGACCGGAGCTGCAGAACCAGCAATGCAGAATGGGGCAGTTAGCATCAGTTGGTTTAATCCATAGTGTGTAGAGGCCCTGATCTCAGATAGGATTGCGTGAAGGGAGAGTTGCCACTAATTTCAGCCTTGTGCAAAAAAAATTGAGAGCTTAAGTGTGGACTCTGAAACCATTTAGTTTTGGAATGAGTAGGGGAAGGCTACAGGAATAATTTTATGCCTAAAGATTTCTTGAAAATACTGAGCAGTCTAGCTGGTGGGATGACATTCTGTAAAGGTCTCCATCAGTTAGGTTTTTGCTGTGATTGTATTTCATACCCACAAAGAGCAGCATTTGCTCATGCCCAGTTACAGCCTTCACTCTGTGAGGGTAGGGAACCACCCTGCATTGTTTGTGCTGGGCTGGATGAAGGCATTGCATAGCTGTGAATGGAATGAGGCACCCCTCATGACACTGATACTGTGAATGTATCAGGTGGCATGAGAGCATCCTTCAAAATAGCCACTGCAACTGCATAAGGTGAACAACAGAACCAAGAGGACACTGTGCTGTGGGACTGGGGAGGAAGGCTGGCTTGTCCAGTTTGCCTTTTGCCACTACTTTATATTTTTCTCTGCAATTTTCTATTACTTTCTCCACCTGACAATTAGGTGCATAGCCAGAGAGATGTCATGCACCCTCTTACTCCACTGAAACTTGCAAATGGTGCAGGAAACACTCTTAACGTGAGATGAAGGACAAGCTTAGGCTGCATCTCCCAATCAACTGTTATCCACGTGGCTGGTTATTTACCAGCTTTTGTTGTGTCTGAAGCCATCCATGCTGTGCTTGGGAAGGGCCGCAGGTGGATGGACTGCCGTGTGCTCTGTCCTGTTCCTTTCCATTCAGATGGAAGAAAGCCTGACTGAAAACAAAGATTTGGGTATAGCTGTCCTAGCTCTAGCAAGCTCCAGTGTTCCAGTTTGAATCTATGATAGTTGCATGTGAAAAGTGGGAATGGGACAGGAGTTGGATGTACTGCTGAACTACACCGAAGTGGCATTTTAGGCATTCTTCAGGATACATGTGAAGAAGCATGTAAGGGTGAACATCTTTTGCAATGTGATTATTCTTCCCAAGGGAACATCATTATTGGGTTTCATTTGGAAGCATAAGGAAAAGTGGGCCACCAGGTTACTGTCACCTGTGTGCAAGTCAGAGAGCACACAGTACAAAATTTGCTGTCCAAAAAATTGTTTCTCTCTCCTGGATGTTATCTGATACTGATGTTAAAGTCCGTGAATGGGATGAAGACACT
The DNA here is from genome assembly GCF_964034855.1 of Anser brachyrhynchus. NCBI lineage: Eukaryota > Metazoa > Chordata > Aves > Anseriformes > Anatidae > Anser > Anser brachyrhynchus. The sequence goes on from NC_137695.1 coordinate 1,787,233, forward strand.
ATAACCATCACATTTGCAGCCAAGACCCATAGAGCTCCATCTGGAACAAGCATTTGTGGGACTGTCTTTGGTCAGCAGTGTTCCCGTTCCCTGCTGCTGGGACCCGAGTGCTTTTTGAAATCTGGCCAGTCACTTAATGCTTATCATTCAGAAGAGGAGAAAAAGGTCACTCCTTGTTTCCACTCATAGCTGGTTAGCCAGGCAGGGAATGCTAGCATGCCTGTATGAACACCATGACGTTTTCCTGAAAGTATTACTGGAATGTGATTGCTGCTGGGGTGGTGATACACACACTATGCTAAATGTCAGGGACAGGAGCATTTTTTGACCAGCTCTTCCTCCTGTGCAAAGCATGCTTGCATCAGAAGAAATGCCATGACTACACATTGAACAAGAATGGCCTTAAATTTCATCTATGATAAACCAACTTTCTTCTTTTGAAGGTCTTAGAGCTAAAGCGTGCATAGGAGAGGGTTTTCAGCAGGTAAATTAACATTTCTCTAGAAGATGCTGCTCAGCAGGAAAACAAGATTGGAGTCAACCAGGTTTGTTCGTCTGAAAACCACAAACTTAAGGATTGTGAAGCCACCCTGTGCAAGGTCTTCCCAAAGGGTTTCCACAGGCATAAATCATTCCCATCTTTCTGAATCCACAATGAACTGGAGGATCTCAGGAAGGTTCTTCCTCATGAACACAGAGGAACGTCTAGCCCACGTCCATCTATGTGTGCTCCTGAAGGATTTTAGAGGCTCTGAGGCCCATAAACAGGCAAAGACACAAAAGAGATATTTTATGAGAATCAATAAAGATTTCTTTTTATTTTAATTCCCTTTTTTACATACATCTGTGGTTTGTCATTTTCCGCTCATTACTTTGGTCCATACAGAAAGCAGAAGTGGAGGAATGTAAACCAAATGTCTGCCTGATGACACACACAAGGCAATGTCCTCGTAACACATACAAAGAAATCACAGTTTTGTCCTTTAGCTTTTCAGTCTTGTCCCTCTTCTGAAGTGAAACAAGGTCTTACAAAACCACTTCAGTGAAATTACTTGTGTGTGGGGAGGAAGAAAACACCCCAACTTTTTTCCCTCCTGCTGACACTAGAAGAAAAGGAGCCAATATTCCCAAAACAGACACGTCGGACAGAGCTTGGCAGACTGCTAGGAATGGCTGAGTCCTTTTTCTAATGCCCACACCCAATCGCCACCATGGCTTGGTCACCCTGAAGTTGCTGAGAAGAAGCAAGGAGTTTTAGCAGCAGGTCTGTCTCTTCGTGCATGCCCCAGCTCATGCAGATGGCAAGAGATCGACGTGTTTCTGAACATGGGGTTGGGAGACGATGCTTGGATACACCCGTCCTTCCTCTTCTGCCACCAACCGCCTTTCTCTGCCACCAGCTCTACCTGACACAACCTGTCTTTTAGAGCATTTCACCTCCAACAGCAAATGGCTTCTTGCTCATCCTTCCCTGCAGCCCTCAAGGAAGAGTGATTAATTTAGACAGAGAAAAATTAAAAGGTAAAAGCTCAGCCTGGCAGGAAGCATCCAGCTCTATATTTAGAAGGGCCCATGCCTGTTGTAATGCTCTGATTTAAATAGATGCTGCTTTCCTGGTGAAGTCATTGTTTTGTCTTCTGTTTTAGGTACCTGAGGTCTGCTCTGTTTGGAGAACATCCTTCATTAAAGCTCGTTTTAAGTAGTCTTTCATGTGGTTATTGTATCTCTATTTCAGAGGACGTAGGCCCAGGCATTTTGGAAACCCAGTGCATGCTCATCCCATCCATCTCAAATATTTTAATCCCGTGCCTTTTTTTCTAGCAAGATACCATGTCCTAAATCCCCACATGTAGAAGCTGACCCCAATACAAAAGCCCAATGTTGTCACTCGTGAAGTATTTTGAGAGAGGAGACTCTGGCTGTTCAGACCATCTTCTACCACTTGATCTCTGCTTTCTGGTTCTTAGTTCTATTGATCTAAAACAAAAAGCCACCCTGAACTGTGGGTGGCAAACAAGGTTTTGGGGACAGAAGAAGGGTAAGGTCATTTACTTGAATCATTATCTTTTTCCTCCTCAGAATTTAAGGGTAAATCCCACTCCATGGAAATCAACACGCATTTTGATGTTGGTTTTCATGGGGTCAGGATTTCATTCCATATCGATGCCAGCACATCCGTGTTGTTGCCCACCACATTGCTTGCCCAGAATGAGTAACCCTCGGTTTGAGGAACATAATCAAATACTTTCAAATTCTTGAGTTCATACGCCAAGAAAACAATTGCTAAGGTCAGAGGTAAAAGTTACTCTGTGGGACCCAGGAGAAATGGTTTTGAATATCAGGTCCTTGTGCTGAGGCTGCTCTAATGTATCCTTTTTTTTCAGGGAGAAAAAAAAAATAATGAAAAAGTGCTGGTGAGGATGAAGGGAAAGAGAAAGTTGCACAGACTTTGTTAAATCCCTCATTTGCTCTTTCAAGATATACCCTGTTTAGGAGAAAGTGTCATTGTGCAATAGAGCCCACCTCTATTAAATCTGTGCTGGACAGGGAGGTCTGCCTGAAAAGAAGCCAGATTTATAAGATTCCCTGGTTACTGATGTTCATCTGGGTCAGCTCTTCCTTCACTTTTCTTTTGTTCCTGGCCCCTTTTCTGTGTGCCAGACTCCGAGCTGATTTCCAGCCCTGCCCTGCCTCACTGGAGTCTTACAAATCCATTCCGAATTAGGACAAAGTTTGTTGTGCTCTGTTTTTGCAGACGCTGCCTCTGGCTCCTTTACAACACGGCGTTGCTACCCATCAGTGCTGAATGCCATCAGGAGATGTGTTCAAACTGGCGACAGCTTCAGATGGGTACAGTAACACACCACCCATGCAAAGGCAGCTCAAGGAACAGTTCTGCAAGTGTGCCCCAAAGCAGCACGAATGGACCAGCCTAGAGAAGGGCACATAAGCTACCTGAGCAGACCAGAGCATTAAATTTAAATTAACCGTAAAAGAGGATATTTGATAGCAGTGTGCCAGATTTAACCCCGGGCCCCCAGACACTGGAAAGACATCATGTGAGCTTTGCAGGTCATAATGAATGTCTCAAGATCTTCTATGAGCAAAACATGAGCAAGTTCAATTGGAGGCTGAAATGCTGTGCCAAGGTTTGCAAACCTTTCCCTGGCCCGTGGGAAAGGTTTCACTGAACTTTATTTGATATTTCTTTTAATGCTCCCCTATGACTTCCATTAGCTTCTCACACTCTTTTTCCCACTTGCTTCCCAAATTCTAGCAAAATGTTGATATTATCTTGAACTTTGTAAACTGTGGGGCTAGATGAAACCTGAAAGCTGGCGTGAAAACTTGGAGGATCTGAGTTCCCATGCAAGCATGAGAGAAAAGAAAAAAAAAGAAAAAAAAGAAAAAAGAAAAAAGAAAGAAGGAGCTAAGAAAAATCTCTACCAGTTAAAATAGCTGAGAATGGCTAAGTGACCACAGTGTATGGCCATGGGGAGAATAGAGTAATCTGAACAGGCACAGATAAAACACGGTTGCTTTACGTGATGGCTGATGCCTAGGGTGTCATTTTATTTAATCCCAAACAGCAAACCCAGTGTCTAATTCTCAGCAGAGTATTTCTGTTGCTACAGTTGGAAGCTTTATTTTAATTCCATTATGCAAATTGTAAATGAGTCTTGAACTGTGGTCTAGATTCAGATCTGTTTTGCCTTGGCATTCGACCGAGTTAACTCAATTAACTTCAGTGGAGTAGCTCCTGCCTTCTGCCAATGAACATAAAATCAACATCAGGTCTGTTTCTAACTGTCCTGCCCTAGGGACTGGCGTTGAATGACTCCGTCCGCTCATTATATCTATTCCCTCCACCACAGAGAACTCCTTCCGCACAGGAAAAGCCAAAACACCAGACACTGCACAGAAACCATCAGAGCATTCAACAGAACGTGATGAACCAAACAAAAAATAACCTATTATGACTATTTTATTGTTTATAATCATTCTTAAGTGTGGAGTAAAGACAGCAAGTCTTTTTCTTACTCTCTGTGCTCTTTCCTTAAAAATTCATGGAGAACAAAAGACAGTTTTGGCAGACCAACCTTTCAGCTCTGCCAGGGTGCCTGTACTCTGAGCCCGGTGTGATGGATGTGATGTGACTAGGGTGCTGTGCAGCCGATCTGTGCAAATTGTTTTCCCCTCCTGATGTTCCAGATTGGTTTTGAATCTTGGAGTTGAGATTGGCTTCTAGCCATTAAAAAACCCTGAGTCTGCATCCAGTTAAAATGGAAAATGAAATGCTTGACTGAGTTCTTTAGGTGAGATTTAGGGGGTTCTTTTCTAGGGCGAGGTTTGAAAATAGGAGCAAAGTGTAGAGAAGGACCCCAACAAACTTGAATTTGGGATAGAAGGACAGGGGTGTCCACTCTGCTGGTCCTTCCTGTGGCCTTTTCTGCCCACTAAAGAGAAGCAGAGTCAAAGATCTAAAACGGTTGCTGGTCCTGTCTTCTCTGCAGACCTGGACCACAACCCAGACTAATGCTTCAGGTGAGGTCTGCTAGCACTGCCAAAAGCCCACGTCTCAGGCTCACCTGCACCTGCTGGACTCTCAGTAGGAGATCCCTGCTCTAAAATTGTAAAAAACACCTACAGGCCAAAGAGCAGCCAGTGAAGGTGTCGATCAGCACTGAATAAAGAAATACCCTGATTAGGACACATTTTGCCTCTTATGAGGCTTGATATATAGACAGCAAATAAACTTGTGGCTAACCACTAAACAAAGCTCATGAACAATATTTCTGGCCAAGACTTCCAGAACAAGGTCACTGTTTTTGGTACAGCTGGGCTTGATGTCTCTGAGTTTTACATGACCAGAAGCTGGTCACAGGTGGGTTCTCAGTCACATCTCTGTTTATCTCCATGCATCCCAAGGAGCACATGGAAACACGAGGGAGCCCAGATTTCTGGCTCAATTGATCAGGTAATGGATCATTATTGGGGGGGAAAAAAAAGCCAACCTGTATTCGTTTTTTTTTTTTTTTGTGAGTGAAAGAAAAATCAATGTTTCCTAGCTGTTTTGTTTGTTTGTTTGTTTGTTTTTAGCATCACAATGGTGAAGTTTTATTTTAGTACAGTTTAGTTAATCACTGGTCTTTGCAACAGCTCACCTCTGCTTTCTTTTGCTATCCCACCCTTAGCTAAGAGCTAAGCTTGAGTTCTGATTTTATGAGAGACCAAAAAAACAGTCTGGATGGAACAGGGTAAGCCCAATAACTTTTGTACAAATGGCAGGATTTGCTGCCTCAAAACAACATGTTCCTTTGGGCCAACAGAATTTGTTGTCCAGGGGGCTCAACCTTTCACTTCTGTAGGCAAAACCAGGAGGACTGCTTTCCAACAAATGTCCACAGAGATGGACATGATCCTTATTTTACTTATACAATTTATGAACCATTATGTTTTCCAGGCAAATCCAGACAGACCTGGCCAATCCATGATGGAAATTTATTTATAGGGTCTTTCGCAAACTCATTTCCTTTACAATTTAATATTTTTCTCATTTCAGGACACCCTAGAGGAATGGGATATAAAATCTACTCTGTCTGGAGAGTGACACTGGATTCTTGAAAAGCTCCGTAGCTGGCCAGGAATATCATATATGTCCTCTGTTTACTCTGGAGAATGTGGCAACTCATCAGCAATAGAAGTAAAAATAATAATAATTAAAAAAATCAAACACAAAACTTGTTCCAGCATAAAGATTGTTAAAAAAAAAATATATATATATATAATTTCCCTAGACCTGTTTGAAGTGCAACATGATTTCTCCCCCAGCAGCTGCTGTCAGCTGGAAAGTGCCATGGTGAAGATCTACCTTAACCTGCTCATGGCCTTAAAACAAAGCTTCCTCACATGCTGAGCAATTTACAACTTGCAGCCACCAGTGTAATGTCCATGTATGACACAGGATACATGGCTGAGGAGACAGACATGAAACCCTTAACCCCAAAGGCTGGAAAATGCTGCCTCATTTTTTTATTTTTATTTTTTCCTTTTTCCTCCTGTTACAGTTAAAATGTCATAAAATCTGGATGAAGCCAGAAAGAGAGGATGTGAACCACATTATTGCCCCATAACTTTCCATGACAAGGTACGGACTGGTCTGTAGCAAACTCATGGGCAATGGGCACAAATAGGTGCAAAACGCACCCATGCTAATAAGAAGCAGTGCTGGACACAAAAGGACTTCACAGGTTCATGCAACCTCTCCCTTAAATGCCAACTCTTAAAGTGCTTTCTCTCATTTCATGCAGTCCTATCTCAGGTGAAAGAATGATTGAACAGAATGAGAAATCCAGATGACTTAAGGGAGATACTGAACACTTTCCTCATCCTCAGTAATTCTGCTTGAAGTTTTCATTTCTGGGTGGAAGTTGTACAGAAAAATCAGCCAGTGAAAAAATAAAGACAAAACCAACCAAACAAAACAAACAAACAACCAAACCAAACAAACAAACAACAAAAAAATGATAGCTGAGGTTTCTTAACTTTTTAGAAGATCAGATTCTGAAGTTTAAAAATTTGTAAGCCAGTCATTGAATTCATCAAAACAATAAACAGGAATAAAAATTGGAGATCTTCACTCCTAATGTATTTTTATAATTAAAAAAATGGAAAATTCTTACCAACACTGTGGATGTTCTGCAGCTTTCAGCCAATTACCAATAAACAAATAAACGATGCCGGTCCCTGGCTGAAGAGTTCAGTTTTTGGGAGAACTTTGTCAATATTTTGACTCTGATATGTATTGGACAAGATGGAGCAGAGCTGAGGAACAGTGCGGAATGGGACAAGACATAAACTCATTTGCAACAAGACAAACCAGTTTAAAGAAGGTTTAAAAACACTCATCTGCACATATCCAGGGAAAAGGGACTCAGGAGCATCAGCAGACTGTGCTGCTATTTGAAGAGATGCTGGGCTGGGTACCACGACTTGAACCTGCCAGGGGGTGAGATTCCCTGCCCAAACCCAGCACCTCAGTGGCACTGAAGAAGAGAACACCCACCCAAAAGGTGGGCAAGGAGACCCCTCCCCATGTAATCCAGTCTGCTGGAATGTTGCAGTGCTCAGCCTGGCCTGGGCCAGCCCAGCATGCTTAGAGAAGCAAGAGGATCTATAGGATACAGCCAGATGCTCTACAGGATGAGAAGAAAAAGGACACAAAGCTGACAGAGCTGGAAGAAGAAAAACTGGAAAGATACAGACAACCAGTTCCTCCAAGCCTTTGCCTCCTCCTAGGGTGGGTTTGTGAAAGTTTGTGAAAGTGAACTCTACCCAAGTGTTGGCTGCATCCTGACTCCACAGCCACCTGCTCTCTATCCTCCTCCATCCATTTCTTTTTTTTTTTGGTGGCATTTTTCTGTATCTGCCCTAGTAAATCAGACAGGATGGGAACTGTCACACCAGGGGAACTCAGACCTTTGGATGGGGATAAACTGTCCTTGAGAAGTGCCTACATCTCCTGGTGATGGAGAAAAGTGAAGGTGACTGCACTCCAAATCTGGAGGTTTTTGGCTAAACACTGGCAGGACCACTCTGCCTGCCCTTCCAGCACAAATTCAAACTGCAAATTGTGGTTTCTTCTCTGTTTCAGAGAATCAGTGGTGGATGTCCTTGGATCCCTAGCTGACAAAGCACGGCCTATACACTCAGTCAACACTTTTTGCAATCTCAGCACTCAGCACAGGACAGATAGGAACAGACTTTGACAAATATACAGTCTGCCTCACAGTCTGTCATGAGTTTGAAGGCAGAATTATTCCCCAGTTTTGGTATAAGCATCTTTGAATTTTTTTCATGAATATTGAAACACCAAGAAAAAAGAATCTATTATGTATGATTTGCATTTGAAAAGATCAGGAAAAGATTTCTTCCCCTTGTGCATGTAATTTTTAATCTCCATTTATCATCAGCTTTTAAGCATTTGTTCTAAATAATCCAGTGATGAATGCATTTCAGTTTACGAGGGGTTTTGTATTTGTTTATAAATAATTTTATGGTTTTTGCTAATTCCTTGAACTTTGCTAAGTGATTGTCAAATGTTATTAATCTTGAGGTGTCTGTAACAAGCAGAAGTAAACAGTGAGTCACCAGCGTTTTTTTTGGTGATTTTTTTGGGGTCTTTTTTCTTTTTCTTTGTTCCAACAGTGAAATGATGCTAAGTGATCTTTGAGTGAGAAAATCAGGAAGGTCATTGCATTTACTTGGAGGATTTAAGCACAACATACTTCTAGATGGATAGAAAGCCAGAGCCAGCATGCTCGATGTGCTTCTCTCTTATCAGTGGTTCAGCCACACAGGATGGTAAATATTGCAGCTGTACACACTGACAGCCAACTGGTGATAACTTCTGCCCCCTTTATATTCCCTCCTGAGGCCATGCCAAAATCTGTGAGGAAAAGGCAAGCAGCGAGCATGGCTGGGCTGACCCAGATTTCTGCAGAGCTGGTTAGCTCTCCATGCCAAGCTTTCACTAGAGCTGACTTCTCTGGCAAGGCTACCTAACTTCTCTGTAATAACATTGTTAGCATTGTTCTTATGAATATTGTTGTTCATAATAGCAACAGTGACAATAAGAGAGCAGGAAAAAAAGATTATGCTATGAAAACCTGTCCTTTCAATAGCTGCCGATTGGTGTTAAATTGTTATGAAAAATTTTGACTTATTCTAATGATACAAAACAAAACAAACAAACAAAAAACCCAACAAACATCACAAATAAATACTGGCTTTTAAAGATTGGCTCATGTGTGTTTGCAACTGTTTGAGAGGTGCTTTGATGCCTTACAGAGGCTTGCTTCTTAGCCACCACATCCCCTACCAGGTCTGAATCCAAAACCCAGGGATGTCAAGGGCAGGAGGTTTGTTTCTTGATTTCACTGGGCTTTGGATCCTAACCTGAGAGGCTGCTTAAAGAAAATTTGGGACACAGAAAGCAGAGTCAAGGTCTCAACAGCTCTTCCTGACCTCCTTCAGAGTTTTGGGGGAAGTTAGTCCTTAATACGTACTCAAAAGTCGCAGTGGATGTATCTCAGAGGTGCTGGTTGGTGCCACCCAGCAGCATATCTAAAGGACCAGGATAGAGAACAGGCTATTCTACAGGTTCCACCTGCATCCTAAAGGACTTCTGCAAACTGCCCCAAGGCCTGTTTTCTATTCAATTTGAATAACAGCAAGGGGGAGTGAAAATGCTTCAGGTAATGGAAATTTACCAAGAAAGCAAAAAAGAAATATGAAAAAACAACAAAAACAAAAACAAAAAAACCAACAAAACCAACAAACAAACAAACAAACAAACAAAACCCAAAACACCATGAGGTGCTGACTTTTGGACAGCTTGAAGTGAATATTGACTTTATGACAGGTTCTGAAGAGAGGATCCAGGCTGGCTCAGCCAGAGTCCTTCCTTTGAGGAAGCACTTGCTGCAATAGGAAATCTGGTCACTTTTCCTAATTTCCCAGTACTGGGCGCTTCAGAACGGACAGAGACCCTTTGCTAATGCTCAGCTGGCGTGAAATGGCCTAAACACATAGCACGGTTGGTCAACAACGGCTGTATCTCTTTTAGTCACTGCTGAAGACATGAGGTGTGTCAGAAAATGACCTTTTGGCACACCTTGCAAAAACCACCAGCAAGGGAAACTCTGCACAAGCACAAAATATTCCTAGTCTCTCTCTTCATACATCTCTAGGATGTATGAATCAGGCCTTCCCTTGTTCTCTTCCCTTCGGAGGCAACCCCAACAGCATTTCCTCATCTGAGCATCTCTAGGCAAACTCAGTGGCTTTGGTTGAAGTTTTATACTCACTGGCACCAGCTAAGGCAGTGGCCAGGTGTACATAGGTGTGTGTGTGGCTCTTTTGAATGGCCCCACCATTAAGAATGGGAAAGATGCTCAGAAGGTGACCATCTAGGAGCAATCCCTGTGCTTTTGTCCAGCAAATTTTGCCCTTGGTTCTCATGAAGAACCAAGCCAGGTCTGCCTGGCTGTATCCAGCATCTCATGCCTCTGGGTGATGCAGGCGGATTTGAAGGAGTCTTTCTCCTCATGAGGGCATGGAGTAGTGAGAAACAAGAAATTCAGAGGGGAGAATGAGCATCAATTTAAAGATAAAAAAAAATGACCAAAGCTTGTTTCCATGAGCATCCACAGACAGGGAGGGCTCAGTTAGCTACCCTCTGAGCAGATTTTAGCCACACACACACCAGCACACACGCTTCATGAAGATCTTCTGAAGATCACAAGCAAATTCCCCTCCCTGCCTCAGCCCGCCTGGGAGCAGTCAGGGTGGGCCTCTCTCCACTACTGTATCTGGAAGAACGACATTTTCGCACATTCTGATAACCACATTTTCCATCCTAAAATTGCACTGGTTTCTGGCTTGCTACTGGGACTCAGGTCAGAGAAAGGAGAATATGGTTTTCTGCCTGCATCTAGCAACATGAGCTGTTAACTCTGCCCACTCCAGATGAACATTTTGGCAGGCAGTGGGAATACCCAAGGGAAGAACATGTCCCAGGCAGCTGGTTGTACCGACCCGTCCATGCTGAGCTCTTGGCTGCAACAATGGGCAGCTACAGCCCCCCGAGTAGGTCTCGTGTGTGTTACCAGACAGACTTTAAGAGGAAAGAGCAAACTGAACCGAAGATGCTGGTGCCCAGGGTGGCTTTGTACCCTTGCAAGAAGATGGCACTGCACGCTCCCTGCAAGACTCTTGCTCTACTGGGTGAGACTCCCACCCTCCCCAGCTGACCAAGCTCTCCAAGAGGTGAAAGGACCACGTGCTGCGGTGCAACCCTCCCTCGCCAACTCTCAGTATCTCTGTTCAGCAGGTAGCAAGGCCCTCGGGACAGCCCTGCCCCCATTATCACCAGGGAGACTTAGATCACTGAATATATGTGTGTGATCAACCACTGGCCACATTGGTGGCTCACTTTTTTTTCCCATATAACTTAACCTCTCGTTCCACCGAACAGAGAAACTGTATGGAAATCCTTGGCATCTGATGCGTGGCCTGATATTCTTTTGCCCACTAAATGCTCTCCAGGAACCTTTCTCATCCTTTTGCTTCTTCTCCTCCTCTCTTTACATCACTGTCTCTCTTTCTTCTTCAACAAGTACTGTGGGTCTGTCTCCGTCATAAAGCCCAGAGCCGTTCAGGTACTCCTCGTCTTTGTTGTACTGCTCTGGTCCAGAAGAAGGCATGGAGTTTTCGGAAATAGAGCCATTTTTTACATAACCTGGTAAATTCCGGTGTCCATTGAGTGTCCCTGGTATAAGTCTTGTATTGAGATGGAGGGCAAGTGCCCCTCTCGTGGCTACATTTGTGATGCTGGTGTGGGAAACCATTGGTCCATAACTGTAGGTTGTGCTCCCACTTCGTGCTTTCCTTTTGAAGTCAAGTGCTAATGTCCACCTGCTCCATGACTTCTTTATTTCTGCTTGGACCTGAGAGACAAGGGGGAAAAAAAAACATGAGTAGAAGGAGAGGGGGACAGAGAGCCATCAGCAGGATGTATTATCCACAGGGGTGGAGAACTCTCTGGAGGGTAAAATTGGAAGGAACATCTTGTGTTTATGCTGCAGGACATAAGGAACATATCTGTAGTTGCATTTCCCCTTAAAATCCATAAACTTAGGCCAAACAAACCTTATGTTGGGCCATGAAAGTAATTCTGTTCTTTCCAGTGTGCGTTCACTGACCACCTAGATTTTTAGCATGCAGCCATAGAGGGAATTAAAGGGAACAAAGACAGCCCAAAAGCAATCTGAAAATTAAAGCATGTCACTTGAAACAGAATAAAAGGGTCAACAAAGCCTGGCCTAAAAAAAGAGCTTGCTGATTAGACAGCTATTCTATCAATCCCCTTTTATTTCTGCCACAGATCTAATATCAGGCAGCACTAAACAGCACTTGTGCTGGGAAAAGGAAAAAAAAAAAAAAGCACATTTTCCCCCCATTAGCTACTTCCAGTAGCTCATTTATTGATGACAGATTGATCTGTATGTCTTACATGACCAAAATAAGTGTACGAACTTTCTATGTGCATGGACAGATCTTTCAGTGAGTGCAAAACAGGGTTGCGTCTCTAGACTAAGAGGAGATACACTGATGTGCATCCACCTTACCATCTGCATTTGGAACTAGCTTAACAAAGGTGGGACATAATTAAGAAGCTGATGACTCTTACCTCTCCATTGCAAAAACAGTATATGATGGCAACAAAAAATCCCTGGAAGGAAGAAGAAATAACACATTAATATTAATCTGGCTGCAGCTGAGTATCTAATACCCCAATGGGGTTGCCCAGCATCCCTGTGTTCCTCTGAAATCAGTGGTGTTTATAACTTGCTTTATATAATATGGATAGGAAACACTGCTCTTTTTAGTAGTGCATGAGGGACAGATGAACATAGCCATTTTTTAGACTATTGACAAAGTAAACGGACTATATACACCCTCTGGATCATGTTCTGCGTAACACATCTATTCTCCTGATTTGATCTTTTGCAAAGTTCCTAAGACAGTGATGAGTGCCTGGGAAGGCGGTGGGGTCTCACTCACTAGAGGTATTTATGAACATATTGGATAAACATTTCCAGTGCATTACATGTAGCTGATCCTGCTGCGGGACAGGAGGTGGCCCTGATGGGACTCTTTCAGCCCTGGTTGCAAGTGGGGCAGCCTGTACATTGGACAGAACTGGCTGAGGGGGAGCAGCAAAAGCAGTCAGATGTGAGAAAACCATCCACATCTTTTTTGTTGGTCAACAGTTCAGCCAGATCTTGGTGAGGTCACCTGGTATTTGTTCCCATCTGAGCCCAGCAGGAATTGTGGAAGTGCATGTATGCAAGCTTTGTCCCCACCTGCCTTACAATTTCATCTGGCAGACCCACTGTCCACCTCCATCATCCACACTAGTTGACCATGATGATAGGTAGTTGCATGTGAGCCAAAAATTAATCTCTGAGGGAAGAGTGGGCAGTGGCTATAAAACACTGCTTTGCTTGTACAGAGTTGCATATTCTTGCTGTTATGACTTATACAGGAGCAGTCCTATAACTGAACCTGCCTTTTGCCCAAACCTTGAACTGAGGAATCCATTCACAGTGCTAAGAGACAGCTTGGGATAAGCTAATTGGAAGCTAATTTGAAACAACATGTCTCTGTGGATCTCTACCAGCTTATGTCTATCCTGGATCTACACAGATTTTGTGGGGCAAGGTATCTTTCAACAGGAATGTTTTTTTTTTGTTGTTGTTGTTGTTGGACACACTGATCCTTTTTACACTGTATTTTGCAAATATAAAACATACTTGTTGCTAAAATACTGTCAAATCACCCTGTGAATGAAATCTGGCATGCTGTAAACACAACCCTGTTTCCAAAGAGAACACCTTGCACTCTCATTTCCCTCCTCCCTCTGTTTAAATTCTCGTAGTTTGTCCCCATAGTTTAACAATTACAATACCTGGAAAGAGTTGAACAGCATTTCATAGTGCATTTGAACTTGCCAAAGAATCCCTGACACATCTGTGTATGGCATAGCCATGAAAACAATATAGTGAACGCCAAAGAGAGGCATAAGGACGAGGGTAGATTTCAGCAGCTTCCTGTAGGAACAAGGAAAGAGAAGACACAGAGGAAGTCAGTGGATGGAGTGAAACTTCCAGCCAGGCTGGTCCACCTCATACCTTGGGTGTCTGTCATGCATAATGTCGTTATGGCTCAACATGCCCCTTCACTAGTCCTGGATAGCTTACATTTACACAGGCTCTGTGTCCACCCACAGTTTCAAGCCATTTATTCTCTTCTGGCATGTGACACAACCCAATCCATCCCCCAGCATGTTGTGGTATGCTAATCTAACCCTCTTCATATGCACGTCCCCATGAGATGCTGCTGTAGGTACTGGAGGTGAAGACACCAAGACTTCTTTCTCAGCCTCAGACCATTCACTATTTTGGGTCAGGAACATGGGAACAAGGTGGAAGAGTGACTGGAAAGAAATGTGCACTGCTGCTTCCGGGTCCCAGCCTCTAAATTCCCTTGCCCCTAAAGGGTGATTCTGCTTCTGAATTTAAAGACTGGACATGGTCCTAGACAGCCTACTCCAGCTGGCCCTGCTGGAGCAGGGGGATTGGACCAAATGATTTCCAGGGAGTCCTGCTCACCACAACATTTCTGTAATTCTGCAGTTCTGTCTTCTTATTGAGGCAAAGATCCACCCAGGGTTAGTGCGTTCTGTGCAATGGTGGAGAGGGAATTGCATTTCGGAGCAGAATTATGTTAGATACCAAGGGGAAGTGGATGTCACAGTATGGGGTAAGCAGGGGGTCACCACTCCTAGGAGGCGTTTTGGACTGCAGTATCCCCTGGAAAGCCCTGTTTTGAGGGAGAAGCTCCATCTCAGCACAAGACCTATGGCAGGGGGTAGGAGGGAGGTAAAATAAAGCCCTGAGTACTTGGCTGGGTTCTCTCCTGAGGGATCCAGCTTTGCCTGGAAGTGATGCTAATTGGAGGATTAAACCCACTGCCAAGAGTTACAGCAAGTCACCAAGTGCAGGCAATTATTGAGAAGGACGGACATCACTACCAGAAAGACCTGGTACCACCTCTGTCCAGCAAATGGAAACCACTGAGGGAATTTAAAACATTAAAAGGAGCAGGCCCCATCCAAACCATAATTAATAGCAAGTTTCAGCCAGGGATAAATAAATAAATAGATAAATCAGAGCCCTGACAGGGCAGCAAAGGAAAACGGAGATGTGTTCTCTAGCCAAATATCATTCCTGATTCAAATGAAACATCTTGTGTTTGGAGAGTGTGATGGTAGCAATGAGCTCATGGTTTGCAGCCCAAATTGCCCTGTTCTTCCCCTCTGCATGTGTTCTGCTGGTGAGTCCAGCCGAAGGGATTCGGAGAAGCCTTGGGAGCCCTCGAGCAGCCGAGGTGTCTCAGCAATCTGCTTTTTCTGTCCAGCTTTGACCATGTTACAAATATCCTAAATTATCAAGAGAGAAGAGCTGGCAGAACAAAGGAAAACAAAACAAACAAGGAAAGGCCAGATTTCCAGCAAAGTTTCAGGAATCTTTTTTTTCATTTCAGCAAACGCACTGAAGCACCCGCTGAAGGGCAGATTTAACAAATAGACCAAGTTTTACAAAGCACAGGAGGGAAATAAACAGAAATAAATAAAACGGTACAAGTTTTAGGGGCTTCAACAGCACAAGAAATGCTTTTATTTTTGCACTGTTGGTTCAAGGCCAGCACAGTCACTTCCTAACTGGCTGGAGGAACTGAGCTCCTCTCTTTACTATGAGGCAGGTCCCCGGAGTTGGATTGGAGAGGTTTAGGGGAGTTTTAAACAGCTGCTGATTCATTCCGCATTATCAGGCTCAGAAGATGGTGTTCTTCTCACCTTTTTTTAAGTGTCTACAGGGTAGGTATCTGCAGCTGAACCACTCACCCTGGGCTCCCTCTGTAGTCAAAGAGGGAAACAGGGACTTTGACTTGTCCCCAAACCGAGGAGGGTTTGTGACTTACCTGTACTGTTGTCTTGAGTCACACCTCCCTGCATTTGTCTCCCGTAGCTTGGTTGCTAGGACTCTGATAATATTGATAAAAAGAATAAAATTTACCTGGAAGAGGGAAAAAAAACAACAATGAATAACTGTTAGAGGAGATGAAGCCAATGCTCATGTTGCTCAGTCTGTGCTTCCCCCAAGGTGAGTCAAGGGGCTTGTGTCTGAACTGGAGGTGTTCCTCCTGTGGCAGGGATGAGCTGCCCTGGGAAAAACCCAGCGAGTGGTGGGATTACACCAGCCATGTTTAACCAGAATGGTTGAGGGAGAAGGGAATGGCATCCTCTGGGAAAGGGTAGGCATCCAGATTAAAACACTGACACCTGAGCTAGCCAGCCTGGGCTGCCTTGTGCATGAGACCCTTATGGAAAAACGCTGTGAGATAGGGAAAGACTGAAAGACAGCAAGGAGGTGGTGAGTAGACACCTGACAAGTGTATATAACCTCAGTATTCAAGGCAGCAGTTACCAGGCATTTCAAGGTTTGGACCGCAGTCAGCTCTCAGTGTTTTTCACATCATCTTTATTACTTGGCTTACTTGACTGTACAGTGATATGGGTCATTTTTATGGCCTAATAAACCTCTTAAGTTGAGTTTGGGATCCAGGGAGCAGAGTGAAATTCAGTTATATTGTCCCTTGCAGCCAACCTGATGTTAAGGTCCCCTCAGGCTAAGAGAAGCATTAGCAAGATGCTTTTCCATATTTCCATGTGCAAAAGGAAAGAATAACAATCAACCTGCATCATGAAAGACAGAGTAGACATAGCTAGATATGACAGATCAAGACCACAGAAGAGTAAAATAAAACTTTTGTCGTACATCTACTGCAAGCTTTCTCTAGAGGAGTGTTAGGTGTGGACCAGATAAGGACAGTAGGGACAGCAACAACAGGCAGAAAAAATATCTTTTTGCTTTACAGGGAGGGATATCTGTGAACCCAGTTGCTGAACTAAGCTCACCCAGTCCTACAGGAACACGCCCACGGTGAGCAATGCTGCATAAGGTAACGACACCTCACGGTTACACTGATACTTAACAGAGCTGAGAAATGGGGAGATGTTTGGGAGATTCCTGGGTTTTTGAATGTCCTTGGAGTTTGGTTTCTTTGGGGCCAGGCTTATAACCCTAGCTGCCCCCGACAAACCTACTCTCAAGGACATGGTGAGACTACGAGAAGGCTGCACGCTGCTGGGCTAATGTTGACGTCTATGGGTTTGCAGCAGTCATTTGACTTCTCAGATACCAGTGTAGCAGCATTTCAAGGAAACAAATTACCATGCCACACACAGGCTTGTAGTTTTACACCAGAAGGGACCATTATGAACCTCTAGTTTGATCTCCTGCAAAACGCAGTCCATAAGACCTCCTTGTATTCATTTTGGTTTGAACTACAGCAGATCTGGGTTTCAGTGTTTCCATGACGGAGATCCTACCACAACCATTGGTAAGTCGTTCCAATGGCTAATTATCCTCACTGTTAAAACAAGTAGTTCTCTGAGCAGCTGAATGAACACGGCCTGGTTTGCTATGGCTTTGTCTTCTGTGGTTGGATTCTTTCTCCTTTAACAAGGTGCAAGTTCGTTTCGAACAGCTCTCCTCTGTGTTAAAAAGGGGTAAGGTCGCACTACGCCCTTTCCAGTGAAGGGGCATTAGTAGAATTTCTCTCCAGTATCTATTTGACTGTTTTCATGAGGTCTGTGGGATTTTAACATCTATGCAACTCCATTCCCTTAGTTACATTTGGTTGGAATTTACTGACTGGCACAAGAGTTGTAAGGGAGGGATGGATAGACCGACAGGCAGAGAAGCACACAGCCTGGGGCATATAACTCATTTTCATTGGAAACCAATGTTAGAAAAAGGGGAAGAAAAGAAAAAAAAAAAAAAGCAGACTTTGTTTCTCATATGAGTTTTTCTAGCTTCAAAGGCTCAACTGTGGTATCTTGTTCTACATTTGTCGACTAAATTGAAGATGTCCAACCTTATCATAGTCAGGAGGGAAACTCCTGTCACTTTTCCTGAAACGTGCTAAGGTTTAAAAGAAATCCAGACAACTGAATAAAATCAGTTAGTAACGTAGCAGAGGGATTTTAAGCCCCTCAGCTTTCAAGTTCTCTGCAAGTACGTCCAGAAAATGCATAACTTAGTCCAGCAACATATGACCAGCCAGTGTGGGAATTGAAAAGGCAGCCAAGTGAACAATATGAACCCACAGAAATTAAACAGAAACAACCCACAGAATATTTTTGCATGATAAATAGCTGCATTTGCAAATAGCCAAGGTACAAGCACAGCAGTGCCTCATGGAGAAACATTATTTTTACAAGGGCAAGCCTCAATTGAGCTCTTTCTCCTCTGCTAATTGGGCTTTAAATTAAATGCAATGGGGTTGCTGGCATTCATCTCGTTGAACTATCTGAACTTTCTTCTCCATCCTACTATTTTGTTTCCAATGACCACGCTGTGGGCTTGGTGATTCGTTTCTTCCAAGGTGCAGAATTGATTACTAGAGCCAGGTGGAGAATTTCCACCAAAAGGAAATTCTGAAGAAGAAAAAAAACCCATCAAATCCAAAGCAGCTCACCTAATCGCACATATGATCACATTCACCTCAGAAACTTTCCTGCTGTTTATATGCAGATGGACTGACTTTCTTCTCACCACATTGATCTTCTTCCAGGGCCTCCTGATTTGTGAGTCAGTGCAAAGTACACAGAGCTTAATGCAAAACCCTCTGAAGACTATAAAGAGATTCTTACTGACTCCGCTCAGCTACTCCTAGATGTATGTAATGGGGAGCTAGGATATGTGGGTGTGGAAAAGCTCTTTTATTTGCACTTACCTAACTATCAGAAGATGGAGTAATGGAGAACCATAGAGAAAGACAGGAGGAATGAGGGTAATGACTGAAAATTGTGAAAGCAACTTCTCAAGCTAATTAGGACCCTGTTCAAGCAAACACTTGACCAACCAAATGTCTCTCATGAACTTAATCACAATGCTTCCCAATGCAGACGCATGGTAAGAATGTGTTAAGACCCCTGGGGGTTTTCAGTATCTCATGGGTTGGCAATATTATCTTGAATGTTTGTTTCATTAATGATTTTAGGGTCTTAGCTCGTGCCATCTTTCTCTCCTAAGCAAAACAAAGCTGCACATAAACCCCTCTGCTGTATGCAGCTGTTGAACTTATAGACAGGTCAAAAATAAGACCCTTAAACTGGAGATGCTGAGACTCCACGCCTAAGGCAGGAGCTGTGCTAAGAAGGTAACTAGAGCAGGGTAGCCTGGCCCCACTCTCTGCACTGTGCCTGCACCATCAAATGCAGCCTCCCACCGCTGCAATCAGCCAGTACTCACCACGATAGCTGCCAGGATGGGCACCTGAATAATCCATTTTAAATTGCCAGCACTCAAGTCCCAACACCTGAGAAGAGATTGAGATCCCATTAGGAAATCATTGGTTACGAGGAGCAACAGACACGCTGTCTCCTTGGGTAAATCCACCCTCGAAGGATGGGGTTCCTCCAAAGCCTGCTGGGTTGGAAAGTCCTAGATCTAACCTTGCCTTCAATCCCCATGGCTCCAAAGGAGCCCTTTTTCCTGCTGTTACACCATTCAAAACTGAAACCCCTGTTAAATGCATTTAAAGTTATGCTCTCCAGATGGTGGAACAGCTCTTTCCACAGTCATCAAGACCTGTCCCTTCTGGGCAGGAACCCACTCCTTTCCACTTCTTCTTCACCTCTTTAAGAGAGAAACCTACACGAAAAGTAATCTGGTTTTCATGAAAACAAGAGAGGCCGTGCTGGGTTTTGCACTGGCTGAAATAGTTTAATGCTACCCCTTGGAATAAGCCTGCATGACTTTGCCTGGGGATCAGTTCTGTCTGAGTATGTGGTAGTATGGATAATTCTATTTTTCTACATTCAGATCCTGTGCTTCCTTCATCCCTGCAGTCACAGTGAGACCCAGACATGCCTCATAAAAGTCTTTATCTTCTTTTCATCTCCATCCCTTATCCGAGTGAGGACTGAAAGGGCGAACTGTTGGTGGCATGGATGTTCATCTACGGTCCTCCATCTGCTGACGAGGGGCTGGACACTATTTCCTCCCAGGCATTTCCAGCAGCCATGGAATAAGGTCACTCAGTGTTAATTACTCTGTTTGAATTCTCTCCAACCACAGAGAGAGGACTGCCACAGGCCTTTCTTTATCTGAGCCAGACAGCCCCCATGGCAGCTGCAGTTTTCATTTCGTGGGCCAAACAGCCCAGGCAACTCTTCAAGGAAAGCGAGACAGGGGCAGAGAAACCACCAGTGCTGACTGAAAGGCTGTACGAGGATGAGCCTGAGCCAATGCAGATGCGTCATCCTCCAGTAGCTGTGCTACCAGGTCCTTCTGAGCCTGGAGCTTGGCTTTCTCCCCTTTGCAACGCAGTCTCTTCCTAGGCAAAGTCATTGGAAAAGTTGCCTGGGACCCCCAAATTTTTGATGGCACATTGTGTGTAGGTGAAACCTGCCTTGTGGTCAACGTTGGGCTTTTGGGGGGCAAACACGGTTGTGTTGGGCTTGAAGATTAGCTGCTATGGATGCTTTCTTCAGCTTGATGCAAGAATAGGAGGCCCCAGGGTGTTTGTATAGGACCAAAGAAACAGCTGATTCAGCATCCTATTTCTACAGTAGCCAGAAAGTGATATTTAAGGAGAAACAGACAAGAAGGTAGTAACATTTTTCCAGAATATTCTTCCAACAATCTGCAGTTCAGGATGGCTTCCTGAGCCAGAACATTACTATTTAATACGTCTGGAAGAATTTATCTCTCATGAGTTTGTACAAATGCTTCTTAATCCTAAGGACATGCTGGCATCCACACCTCGTGCAGCGAGGAGTTTCTGCTTCATGCCTCCTCAGTGCGGAAGCACCTCCTGTGGCTGTGCTGAACCTGCTGCCTCCCAGCTTCATGCAGGGCTTTCCAGCTCGGCTACTGGAAGAAGCAGGGAATGACTGATCTCTACCCATGCTCTGCAGGGCATTCCTTCATGATTCAAGCCATTCCTGCCCCTGCCTGGCTGTGAAACAGCTCCTTCAGCCCTAGGGATAACAGCTGTAGGTGTTCACATAATCAATTTCTGTATAATGAAAGCAAAGCCAGGAAAGTTGGACCCATTTTAACCTTCACCCCCAACAGAAAAAAAAAAGAAAAAAGAAAAAAAAAGTTGCTAATTTCATAGTAGGAATTGATTCTGGCTTTCTTTGGTTCTTTTTATCCTTTTGATTCACCCACAAAGTCACCTATGCAAAAAGCCCCACAAAGGTATCACTGAAAGGGAGAAAAGGAAACCCAACAGGACTTACTCTGTGTCGGCTAGAGTGGCTCTCACGCTGGCCCATGCTGTAACAAATACAGCAGGGAGACCTGCAAAGAAACACAGATCAAAGGGGTGAGCAGGGGAATTAGAGGACTCTGATTGCATAAGCTCAATTGGAAAAGGATAGGGGAAGGTGGAAGAAGGAGCTTTAAATATTCAAGCATATTTTGGCCTATTAAAGCCTGATCTTGGTCTTTTTATCTCTTCTGTAGTCCGAACACTATAATGGTAAACCAAGGACTGGAAGGGAGTGTTTTATGGAGGTCAAATGGCATGGCCTGGACATGTCCACCCTACTAAAGTCTCCTGGCTTTCAAAATGGAGCAGCTTGCTTTGCTTAAGCTTAAGCTACATTCCAAGCCATTCCTGGAGATGCCCTCTTGGTCTTGGCTCAAGGGTCATGGACTTAGGACAAATGGTTATGTTCCTGTGCCTGACTTCTGGCACTGGTGTACGGGGACGTGGCCTGTAGGGCCTGAACCTGGGTGACTGCCGCTTGCTCTAAATAAATGATTCAACTCGAAACAGAGACGGGGTTTGTACAACGTGTCTTTCCTAAGATATTTGTTCCTTTCCTTTGGCTTCAGGGAACAGCGGGCCTAGAATTGGGCTCAGACTGTATCACCCTGAAAATGGCCTTGAGTATGTCATAGGTCCTAACTCTCTACAAATTTTCTTTACTCCATTTTGATTTTTTTCTGGCCTGGATGGATAAAAAACTCTGTAAAGTGTGAGAAACTTGCTGCATGAAGCAGACAAATGCTGGAATTCAGGGTAATACTTGCAAAATGCTCTAGCCCAAGGTTCACTCCCAAAGGAACCATCTCATTTCAGCACAGTTACACTGGGCATCATCTTTTCCCTGAAAAAAGTAAAAGAATCACCAATATCCAAATGCAATATTCTATTTATTTTTTTAGGGTCCAGTTCTGCTTTATTTGTACAACTGAGTCCCCTACTGGCTTCCCTTAAAAGGCAGGATCAAATCCACAGTAGCTTCCACAAATTCCAGAAGAATAACCCCTTTCAGGTGAAAAAAAAAATTAAAAAATAAATAAAGGCGACATTTATCACCGACGACTGTAAATATGCTGTTCACAGTCTAAGCTCATTGGGGCTCGGCGTGCATAAGCACACGCTTAACTTTCAGCATGCACTTAAGTCTCATTAGAGTGCTTAAAGGCTTTCCTGACCACGGACGCTTTCCTGAGCTGGGGTGTGGGGCAGGGACGCCTGTCTCGTACACACATGGACAACGGGGCCGTTATCTTGCTTGGAACCTTTAAATGCCACGGTAATATAAGAAAGCATAAATAATTAAACACAGAGCCTCACTCAGGACCAGCACTGCCTACAAAGATACATTTATAAGGAATGCACCCTGCTTCACAATTCCCTGCAATGGCTGGCACTGGATAGAAAATACTTAACCTATTGCACCGGGAGCCCGTGAGCGTGCTGAAGCTGAGGGCTTGGGGAAGGTGATGATTTATTGCAACAAGCACCATCTATATCCTTCTCACTGCTAATCACCCATCTATGAAAAATATGTGCGTGCTGCGAACGACTGGCTGAGCTACCCGAGGCTCAGACGCTGTAACTACTGATAGCAGCAGTCATATTCCCCTTTACACCCTCTGCCTTCAGAGGCTCGGGTGCCTGCTGCCTGCCCGTAGGCAGTGGATGTTCACCCGTTATGGTGAAGCTCTAATTTTGAAAGATGGATTATTTCAGAGATTTGGATGTGTTTGACACATACTCGTTCCTCCCTAGCCTGTCCTATATTTCATAAAGAACACCATTCCCATTCCTATTAATCCTGTGTTGTGTTAAAGGTTCCTAGCAACAATAACACATACAGGAGAAAATAATTATATCTATGCATGTATTTATTCTGCAACTGCCACCTCACTCTGTGCAGGCAAGCCTAGGAAAAGGATCCTTGACATTTTCTGCAAAACACACAAAATGAATTCCTGGCACCGGTTTTATTGCTACGTTTGTCTTTCTGTCTCTCTAACGTGCTTCTTATTTTCAGTGTGAACAGTCATAAATATTCTTAAATTTACGGAATGTGGAATGAATCCTCCCCCTCCCTTTCCTCTGCCCCATTTTTAGATTCTCTCTCCATCAATGCAACATGCAGAGCTTGGGCCTCCAGGTGATTTTTAGAGTTCAGTTTTTTCCTCCCTCTCTGGTAAGCCAGTCTGTTGAATGCAGGGTCAGGAGGCTTAGCCTTCCCTCCAGCACCTCTTTTACTTTCAGAGGGTGATGATTGACTTGCTGGTGTCTCCACACGAAAGTGATGCCCTGAGATGGACAATCCTACTGCTGAGCATTCACAGCACCCACTGATGGGAGAGCCATTAACCAGAAAACCTCAGAGTTAGAAACGTAAAGATGCACAGAAACAGGCAGATGCCTGAGAGGATGCAGCTCTTTGAGGAATAAAGCCTCTCGTGATTAAATGCATCTGGCCAACCTGCCAGAAAAAGGAAAGCAAGCCTCCAAAATATCCCGTGACCTCCTGGGCGGTTGTATGTGCAGAGGGGTGCGAGTGCAGGTGGGCGCATGCTCGTCCTCCCCCAAATGCCACGCGCACGACTAGCGTGATGCAGGACGAACCCCGCCGGGCGGCGATGCCGTGAGCGACTTCTACAGAATCCACATTGTATGCGCTGTGCATTTCCAGTCGTTACACACAGTGTGTACAATGCAGGTGCTATAAAGTCAGGCGTGGAACGGGCTGCCCAGGGAAGTGGTGGAGTCGCCATCCCCGGAGGTGTTTAAAAGCCGTGTGGATGTGGTGCCTAGGGACGTGGTTTGGTGGTGGGCTTGGGAGTGGTTGGACTTGGTGATCTTAAGGGTCTTCTCCAACCGATAAATTCTATGGTTCTGTCATCACCCCATCAGCCAGAAAAAGTGCAGACCTCAAGCTGCACAAATTCTAGTGGCCATCCCAGCCCCTGCTCTGCTCTGACGCCTTTCTGGCACACTGCACACGTCTCCTGGCACGTGGAAAAGTGCCTTCCGTGCATGTGTCAAAGCTGTGAGTAAGAGAGGCAGTTGCAAAGCGCCTGCTAGGAGAATAAAGCTCATGAATAAAGACCTTATGTAGGTCTGGAGAAATCTGGTCTCTGTTCCCTGCTATTTGAACACCTCTCTGAATTTACAGGGAGTGTTTTTTCAGCCCCTCTCTGTCACAGTTTCCTCATATCAAATGGGACCAATAACACATATATACCTCTTGCCATGTTAGGTAGGAATGCTTTCAGGCAAGGATGATTTCTGCATAGATAACCATGCAGGGCTTCCCATCATGGGTTTTTGGACCTGAGCACCTCTGACAACAACACGTGGATCTGTTTGTCTCGTTCAGGTCTCCCTGCAATGCTCATTTGCACCGTAGCAGAAAGCCAGTGCAGTCCAGCTGGGGGAATTAACGTGGTGTGAAGGAAAAATGCCAGTGGAATCAGCTTGGGTTTTCTGGCTATTGGTCATGCTTCTTAGACTTCCTTCATAAAACAGCTGCAAGGAACTTGAAGTCTGCTGGGGAATTTATTGTTGCCCATAATACCATTATTTATTTATTTTTGTTGGGTGCTGGCAAGGAATAAGTTCCTGTCTGTCATCGGTGCCTCCTTTGCAACTGCAAGAAGGGTGCTGCGGACTTGCACGGAGCCCTGCTCCTTTGTGCCAGTGAGGATGTGGACTGAAAAAAACTCAGCCAAAATCTTTGGGTCTGACATCAGAATAACTGTATGTACTGGTTTCCGCTGGAAATAAGCTGCTGCAGGGTGACTTTTGCTTCCCCCACGTTGGAAATTTCCAGGCAGGATAAATCGTCCCTTGTTTATTGTTGCACAAGCAAAAAAAAAAAAAAAAATCCCAGCTTTTGGGGCAAATGTCTTTTCTATACCTATGTGGAATGTCATAATTATTTATCACTGATTCCCTGTCATTTGTTGCTGTGGTATGGGCAGGATCCAGTGCCCACTGCAGGGAACTGGAGTTTTTCCACTGACTCCAGTGGGTCTTGGATTGGGATGCCCTTTCCAGTGCCCAAAAGCTATCAAAGCAATACGTCTGTGCGGGTGTGTGTGTGTACATTATCATGCTAATCAAAACAAAGCAAAAACAAATGCAACTGGAGGGATCCTATGTTCTCATTCCAGAGGAATTTAAATTAAGCAGCCTCAAACTTTTGGAAGCACACAGATGATTGGTGTTGTGACAGGTGTGACTTCAGCTTTGTGGTTGCTCTGATAAAATGATTATACTCTGGCAGTGGTTGGAAGAATTAATGAGAGGAACCCATGCCTGTTAGACTGTTTTCCTTTGGCTGCATTACTAGCAGCATCAAGTTGGTTTTTCTTGTTAAACATATGGCATTATTTTTCAACTGCTTCTCTCTCTTCCAGAATTTGCTCTGGGGAATTGCTTCCTGAAGTCTGCTCCATACAGCGCAGTGCCATTTTCTGAGGAGCACATTTTATGTAGCTTGAAAGTTTGGAAGAGGGTGTGGAGTATTGTTTGTTTGTTTATTTGGTTTTGTTTGTTTGCTTGTTTGTTTTAAAGAGCTGATATCTAAAGTCTTTCCTCTCTCACTGCAGCCAAGGTAAGAAACTCTCTGTCTCCAGAATATCTCTATTTATTTTCCCCAAAAACCTACTGGCTGGTGGGGACTTTACCTGAGAGATGGATGCCCACTTCGGGACTGACATTACCAACATTCGACATTACAAAACACCTCCTGTTTTTGTCACAGGGCAGCACCAGCAGTTTTTGTCCTGTGTGCCAGCTGAACATGAGGTTAGAAAGGAGCTTTTGGGCTCCTGCTCCCCCGTAAGCACAATGTGGAAGGAAAAAAGCTGGAGAGAGTCCTGCAGGCTGGACCGTCCTGGACTGATGAATCACTTGCATGTTCTCACAGACCAAAAGTGCAATTCTCCATAAACTCAGATTTACATTATCATCTGGCTTGCTTGGAGATCCATTGTTAGGGACACTGGCTATGTACAGTGGCAAAGCACGATAGTAGCCTGCCATCCATTTCCTGAAGCCCTGCCTAATATTTCTTCGTGTAACGTATCTAGACTTTCTTAATATGTCCAAAGGCTTTTCCCAGACTGTGGGTACCTATGCCCTGGTTATCCAAGCCTTTGATTATACCATGGTTCACTCAGCACCCAAAAACTTGGTTTTTCTTCTGGAAGAAGACATGCCCTGGAACGGGGGTGGTGTGGCGCACTCATTAATCTTGCCCTCAAATGCAGTCAGGATGTGGCCAGGTGCATTTTGGACCTGGAAACTGGGAAATACTCCTGGGCCATATAGTTTAGAGGTAACCATTGATGCCTCTGAGCAGGTTTTTCCTGCTGTAAGCTCCTTTGTAGACCTACACCCCATTATTCATAGTTACATCCTCAAGGATCATCTAATATGTTTCCTGTTCTCCCTTCCAGTCCACATGCTTCAGACAACCGTGGGCAGTGTTTTTATTGTCCTCAGCCTACCAGCACCTCATAACTGCTTGCAAGCCAAAGCTAATGCCAGAAGTGAACAAAAAGCACATTCTCGTCTGAAATGCCTGTGCCCACAACGCCTCCCACTAATGAGCACCCCCTCTGCACCCACACCCCCTCCCTTTCTCCTTACTCCATGAAAAGATGCCTGGGTTAAAAGAAAAAAAAAAAAAGAAAAGAAAAAAAGGCTTTCCCACAAATTGCAGGCTTCTCCTGGTGTTCCAGCACTCGTGAAACCTCAGGAGCTTTTTACAGCGACTGAGATCAGAGGTAGGAAATCGGAGCCGAGGTCTGCCGTTGGGAGCAGATGCTCACAGCTTCACGCAACTTCCCAACCCCTCCAGCTCGGTGCTGTGTACTCAGCGGGAGGCACTTGGCAGAGCTAGGGATAACTCAGGGGGACACCAGCATTAGCTGGACTGATCCTTCCAGAGGTCCGGGAAGTACCGCAGTGTGAACACCACAATTAGAAGTGATAAAAGCTTCACCACATAGCTCACCTGCCCTTGCAAAAGCCACTGTGTCCCTGATGCTCACTCTGCCTATGTCCCCTCCCCTGGATCTACATTTTTTTCTTCAAAGACCACGTGCAATAATCTTCTGATGGGTCAGCCGTAAGGAGCAGCCATGACTTACCCCAGCCAAATAATGTGAATCCCCAAAGATACTTCTTCTCTGAGAAAAATGCCATGAAGATGAGGCTGTGGAGATAGAGCCCTTCCACCAGGATCCAGTAGTAATTGGTTGCCAGGAAGTAGAGGAAGAAGGTAACCGCTACTTTACAACCCACCTGCAATGACCACAGAAAGATGGGGTTATGCTAAAGCACGGTGTGACATTCCTGTTCTGCATAAATCCATGATATTTGCCAAGATGGGTCGGGAAACAAGATGGAGAAAGGGAAAAAAGAAATTAGAAAGTTCTGTTGCAGGGCTTTTACATGGAGGGGAGTCAGTGCGAGAGCAGAAGAGATGAACAACTGGGAAGAAAGCTCCTCAGGCTGACTTCATGTCTCCAACAGCAGGTGAGCAGGGAGGTGCAGGAGAACTGGGTACAGGTGGGGAGGTGGTGACCTGAGACTCTCCCCCAACCCAGTGATGAGGGGCTCACCCCTCATCTAGAACTTTCTAGAGTTTCTGGGTTTCCCCTTTTCCCCGTGACTCTTGGCCATGTTACAGAAAGGACCATGGCCAAGTCTCCTTGGTCTGGGTGACCTGGTGCCAGTCACTTCACCTGGACCCCCATCACCTGGCAGTGTGACACCCCCATAGCCCACAGAGAGACACGGGCGCTGTGCAGAGGGGTGGCCCCATCCTGCCACAGGTGCCCGAGGCAGTGTCCTCCAGGCTGCCTGTCTCTCCTCATCGAGCGGAAAGATGCTAGATGACTTCTTGCAGAGTGGGGCAAAACTACCCTTGTTCCTTTTTCATCCATCTTAGGTTGCAAAGTGAGGATGCTGCATGTGGTTAATTGGTACAAAGGGACACATAGCACCTCCTCTTGTGAATGTGGGATGGATACCAGTGCAGATGTTACGAATTTAGGCTTCACAGGACACCTATGGCTACCAAACTCATCCTACAGCAGCAGCACATCTCCATGCTGCCCCTTACTTAGAGAGGAATATGAAGGAGGAATATAAAGTTAGAGAGAATATAAAGTTAGCACTGTGGCCCTTAAAGCAGCTTGCAGAAAATGTCAATTGTATACACCTTGTAAATAAAAAGAGGAATTTTTATTCTGTCCAGCTTTTATGATAATCATTTGCCAATCATAATGGATATGGACACATTATATATATAGAGATATATACGTATATATAAAAAACATGGACACATATGCATCTATTGTCTTTTACAGACAAAGTGAGATGGAATAGAATGAAGGTCAATTAAAAGAAATCCCCATCCAGGTTTAACAATAACTTCAATATTCACAAAAAATCACAATCTACCCACACACAGAGAGTGGCAGGCAGTAATTGGAAACAAGAGAAATAATTAATTGTTGCCTTCATCACTCGCTTGCCTTTCAACTCAGCAGAATGGGAAATGCTGTTTAATTGCTAATATTCAAATAATGCAATACATTATCCTAATTATTCCTAATAACGAGTCCACACCAAGGAAAACCAGAAAACAATGGTGTGAAACGTTTTGTGTTCTTTTCAAATAGGGAGTGCATTGAAGCGCGCTGAGCGCTTCAGCCAGAGACTTGCCAAATTAATTAAATGGATCTCTTAAATGAGAAGAAAACATGATTGCAAATTTCCATCTGGGGAGACTTGGACACACAGAAGGGCATTTTGCGTATGCTGATTTTATGCTTAGACATGACCCCTCTTGTTCACAACCTGAAACAACATTTGGGGATGCACTGGAGCAAAACGTAACTGGCCAAGTGAGCGCAAAGGGCTCTGCACAGTAAAAGCTGACCTTGGCCATTTCCAGAATGGGTCCTAAGCTGGAGTCAATGGGCACAGCTCCCTGAAGGGGTCTGTGGCATGACAGCTGTCTTTGGACAGCAACTTAGGGATGCCTGCTGCAGGACAACTGCTGCGATTGCTGCCACTGTACGAAAACCAGACAATAGGGGCGTTTGTGGCCAGTAGCATGGGCTGTGAAAGGCACTTGGGAAGCCAAATGAACACACAGGAAAAAAGCTTGTGCTGTGGGCTGCGGTGCCACATTGCTAGAGCTGCTCTACTGGCATGCTTGAATTAGCTTGGATTTTTTTTTTGGTGTGTGCATCCTTGATCTTAGATAGTAAAAACCTTTCTGCTGTCTCTGTAGCACCCTGCGGCATGTGGATGACAAGCTGCCACGTCTAGGCTCAGCCCTGGGAAATCTGTGATGAGGCCAGTGATGAGGAGAGCAGACAGCTTCTGCAGGTGGGGAGAACTTCAAAACCTGAGGGCAGGCTCCATTCCCACAAGCACACGGACAGTGCAGATGTCTCCATCCGAGCCTTCTGCGCAGTGACAAGACACAAGTACTTCTTGAGCCAAGTTCACCTGACCTCACTCCAGTTTTCACTTTGGGATGTGGTGAATCGTGCTCTTGACCACTGGCTGTGCTGACCAGATCAGTGTTGACTGCAGGAACACCGAGGTGACTAATGCAGACATCGGCTTTTATGCAGATGCAAGAACACCTATCTGTTCTTGTGATAGTACACAATCCTTCCACTGTCCACTCTAAAAAGTCTTTTATCAGAAATGGGAGTGATAAATCGTATCAGGAGCAACCTGGTGTGGTTTGACGCAAAGTTACAGTGAGGAGAGATGCCTACTGCTGACCTCCGTCACAAGCCACCTCTGCTCCAGCCCTGGAATCAGGGCCAGAAGTCTCCCAAGACTCATTGAACCAAGGTTGTGCTCTGTTCTGGCTGCCAGTCTGATGGCACTGATGTTACAGCACAGCAGTGCCTCTGTGGCTTCCACAGAGAGGAGCTCCAGGTCAAAAATCAGTCAATTACCCATTGCAATAAAAATGAATGATGGTTTAACATGCCACCGAAAAAGATGAGTTGTTGAATAGAAGGGACAGAGGCATGAGGTTTAGAGGGGCTGGCTACTCTGGCAATACTCACAAACTGTGACTTGTCTGCTGGAGGTGCTTCAGTAATGGATTTCAGGTCTTCCTCAGAGATCCGCTCCATCTCCTCCAAAGCTGACCCAGAGTACAAGACCGCATCCTTCACAAAGATGCTCACGGCTCTCAGCATGAAGGAGACAAATAGGTGCATGTGGATGTAGTTTCTAGTGCAGTGCAAACGCCTGGCGTGGAGGAAAGAGAGAAGGGTTGGGGCAGTTTAGTCTATCTGTCGGACATATCCAGGGTCCCCTCTGCTCCTCTCCTCAGCACCGTGCCACCTCTAGCAGTGCTAGTGCCACTGCTGCCCTGCACTCCCAGTTCACCCATGTAAATGGGTTGAAGCCTACTCCAGGGGTTTGGCTGCTGCTGGCTTTGCATGAGGACAACACAGTGCCTCTATTAATTTAAGCTCCTCTGTTTCTGACTGCGAACTTTTGGCAAGAAATAAAGATGCATTTTACTTGTATTGGGCCCAGGTAGTGAGCATGCATGCAGTGGGCAGCGCGCACAGTTAGTCCGCACCTAGAGGATGGGGTGTGTGTGGCATGTGATGTGCAGTCCATGCTCAGGGTGTGCAAACGAGGAGAGCAGTGTGTGTGCAGTGTGTCCAACCACTGTGCAGCATGTGTGCAATGAGGTTGCACCTGCAGGACGCTGTGTGCACAGTGCACGTGCACCTGGAGGCAGTGGGACGTGCATTCAGTATGAAGCACATGCACAGGGCATGCACACCTGAAATACAGATGAATTTCCATGAATGGAGTTACTGCGCAGGGGGTGTGCGGTGAGCATGCACCCAGCATGCAGCACACGTTCAGGGAAGGTACACATCGTGTGCTGTGCGTGTGCAGTGTGTGCAGGGTGTGTGCACCCCTGTCTGCAGACTGTGCACAGTGCTCAGTGCATGGGCAATGAGCGTGCATCAGACATGCAGCCATTTTCAACATGTACAGACATCAGGCAGGGTACGTGCAAAGCACTGACTGATACTAAAGAGTGTATCTGTGTGTGTCCCTTTCGCTGGTAAATCCATCCCTCCAAGAAATCCACCCCCCTTTTAGAGTTAAATCCTGCATTCAAACACTTCACACTTATCTGCACTTCATGCAGAGGAAATGGACTACAAAGGCTACACAGCTTGTGGCCAGTAAAAACCTTGCAGAGTTCCTTGTACCATAAACTGCTTATTTTTGTGCCCACTCCAAATTCCATCCTGGGGTTCATACCTGGAGTGTGCTGGGCTGTTTCCTCTGTTTGTCATTACAGACACTATCCATTGCTTTGACATGTCAAGCAGTTTTGGGGCCCCAACCCAGCAATTGCTGCCTTGCAGCTGCAGGTGAATGACCCCACAAATGCTGATTGTAAAGCGCTTTAAGGTCCTTTGGGGGGAAAAGCTGGATGGTTAAGAGGTGAATTAGACCCACTTCTATGAGGTATGTTTTAGAAAAGCAATCCTGCCTTCAGGGAGAAGGATTAGCTAACTGACATGTCTGGGGTCCCATCCCTCCCCCTGGTACCTGGTAAGCCATGAATAAGTCAATGAATGGATTTATACCTTCTTAAATCCCCAGCTCTAATACAGAAATAAAAATACAAGTGCACAAATAAGAACTATATATTTTTTTTTCCTCTCCTTTTGGGGAGCTTGTTGCAGTAATAGCATGTGTTTCCTGTGCTATTATAGTACAAATTATGCCAAATGGAACTGTTGAGGTATAAATGCAGATGGGCTTTGCTTCCTGCACCTGGAATGTAGCCAGTGCATCTCTGGATTACGTGTCATCTGGAATAAAGCCTGGCTTAGTCTCTGCTGCTGCTTTGATCCCTGGGACAAAGATGCTCCATTGCAGTCAGCTGTCTAGCCTGGGCCGTGAGGTGCTCTGGCTGGGTGATGGAAGAGAGAGCATGCCTCCTGAAACTGGGAGCACTCATGCATACGTGGACATTCGATATTTTAACAACCTTGCCAGTGACCAGCAGGAAAGGGAAGAAGGGGGAAGGTCTGAGAGGACAGGAATGTAGTGGCTTTTGTAGGACATGGCCGTGTTTTGGGACTACATCATGCCAAGTGCCTCCAGGAGGGGTCTACACTGGGACGCTCTGCTATCCACACAAATCCTGCTAGCCTCCTTTAGCTCACTGCTGAGAGATTTGGGCGCTGACAGAGCCAAAGGCCACACATTTTACTCCCAGTGGTATGCGTCCGGGGCTTAGCCTATGCTCGTGCGGTGGGAGCTGCTGGGTCCCTCTGCAGACACCACGTGGCTGTGTGCTGCGTGGGCAATTTCCCTTCACAGCTGCTGTCTGGGCCCTGCTCTCTGCTCTGAGAAATTACTGCCAGCAGCCAAAGGGAGGCAAAGCTTGTGGCACTGGGCTCTGGGGGCCAGGACCCTGCTCTACCTGCCCTTGGTTGCCCAAAGGACGAGCTTCCAGCTGCAAATGAGACATTTCTTCCTTCCCTTCCCCCTGTGCAGCAAGAAGGAGCAAAAGCTAGCTCTGTGGGCTGGATGGTGCAAGTTCAAAATGGTATTTAGGGATCTATGTCCCTTGGATGGTGAAGAGGGTGGGCAGAAAGTGAGAGTTAGATGGGCGAGCGGTCATTTCTAGCTCCCTAGGGCTCTCCACATGACTTGTGTATGGCCGGGGTTCCCTTCAACAAGTCCCTCCTACATGAATATTTCAGATTAGCGTGGAATTCCTCTTGTGAAACCTCAGCTATCTAAAAATTAGCCATCTACGTCTAAGCTAAACATCTGAAGGAGAATTTTAGGGATGGAAAACCCTAGAAGGTCTTCCAAGTGAGACACGTCTCTTCGCCTGTCTTCCTGTTCGCTCCAAAGCTGGTTGAGAAAACTCCATTGCAGACAAAGGGAAGAAGTTCAGACATCCCTCCCCTCATCCCCCAAGAAGTTTGACCTAAGTGGCACTACCACAGCCCGAAGCACAGATGCAACCCTTCGTGGCTTGCTGAAGAAGCACACGCCACCCCGGTTTTATCCTTCAGGAAAGCCGGAGGCTTTTCCAGTCCAGCGACAACTCGCTTAGGTAAAAACAGAGCCGCCTACCTGAAGTATCCCAGGATAAGGACAGCAACTGTGAGGGATCCCAGAGAGATGGAGTATCCAACAGTATAAATCAAATAGAGGCGATCAAAGACCTCCTGCAGTACAAATGATGGAAAAAATAGCGTCACATTAGAACGCGTCCTCCTGCATCGTAACACATCCACGGTAGCAGTACAGAGATTCAGGCTGTTGTACCTGCTGGGGGTGTCCAGCTCTGGGCCTGGGAAACCTTGGGCAATCACACCTGTTGCCATCTTGGACATTAGGGCAGCTTGGAAAGGGGTATCCCTCTTTCCTAATGATCCGGGGGGAGCTGTGACTTTTGCAAGGGAATAGTGATGAAGATGGGCTGCTCCCACACCTGGGAGTTTTACAGCATTTTCATCCCAAAGGAACCCAAAGCGCTTTACAAACTCTCAGCCAAATCCAGAGATCACTTGGCAATTTTTGCTCAAACAAATCGAACCTGGGACCTTTGCTGGAACAGCAAAATTTAGCTGTAGGTCTATGCCATACCATTGCTGATTGACTGATGTCCAGGCTGTGGAGTGTCAACCCACCACAGAAAACATGGGGAGGGCATATTTTGGCTCAGAGATGTGAGAAGAACTCACTTTTTTTTTTTTTTTACTTTTTTTTTTTTACTTTTTTTTTTTTTTAAATCAAAAACCTATGACTATGGTTATCCAATCCAGACACAATTTTATCCAATAAAGACACAACTTTAGTTTGCCAAAGTCCCATTGGAAAAGGTCCTGTCACAGGAGAACTCACAGCAATTAATCCTGCAGTAATTCTTGTAAGTAATTCAGTAAGTCTCTTGGCCCTCTATATTTTAGAGCTGGGTGTAGAGACTCTGATCTCTCCATTAGATATTGAGATGCTTTTCTTCATTTTGTAGCTGGGGTATGAAGCTTAACTTGGGGATTACTGCCTGGAAAGGGTTAAAAGGTCTGCCACCATCCTGGCTTGTATGCCTTTCATCGTCTGAACTTAGAAATAAACTCTGAAGAAACCAACCAATTCAGCATCTTTCTCCTCGCTCCCTCCTCCTCCAATCCCCCTCCTGCCCCCCTCTCCCCCCAGTCTTTCCCTCACCCCACCCGCTGGGTTGCAATAAAATTCGTAACACTGGGCTCTGAATGACAGCTCTGATTTTGATTTGAGGCTAGAAATGCTGTCCTGGAATGCAAAACCTCAGCCCTATTACATCAGAATCCCCAGATATGTGAATGTTTCTTTGCGGTTTCCATTGGTAGAGTGGTGTGCTTGCCAATATTAATCTTGTGTGTATGTGTGTGCATGTATTTATATATATATATATATTATATATATATATATAGGGGGGTAGTAGGCGCTAAAAAGTGAATGTTAGTAGGCTAGAGAGGCTAGAGAGTTTTAGGAATAAAGGAATAAAATTTATCTTGTTCCCTTCAAGGCCTGGTGCACATTTCCCACTGCCGGATTAGTATCTTTGAACTGGAAAACATTTGCCTCCATGGTGAAAGTTGGTTTTTTGTTTTTTTTAAATCTTACTCCAAGTTTGGGATTCTTAGTAATTTGGCAATTCTGAGGTGTTACTACGTCCAGCTGAACAAAAGCTTCCCTGAGACCCATTCAGAAATTGAACCGGAAAGATCCACGTTCCCATCAGACAACGACACCGTTGTAGCATCAATGGCCTTGGAAAGGGCCTGCTGATTGGCTGGCAGGACATTTTGGGAGGCTGTGGTTAATTCCTCTGATTAACCACAGGGCCTCTTTTTGAAAGGATGTTGAGTCAGAACTGCCAAGACATACACATGCGTGCATGCATGCATGCTACTGGGCCTGCCTGCAGACATAGGTGCTGCAAATCCTACCCAGTGCCACAGTGGGGATCCTTCAGGGAAAGTGATTTTTTTGGATGGGGGACTTGGGTCCTTGGGGAAGGCCTCAGAAGGTTTCCCAAAACGTGCGGCTGCCAAAATGGCTTCACGGGGCAGCCCATGAGAGTGCAGCTCATGCTCACTAGTTTCCAGGGGTGTTTGTCCTTGGGAATGGTGAGACCTGGATTTACCCAGGGAAAAAAAAACGGCTTGAAGGGCAGTTCCAGGTCTCACTCATCTCCTAGCACAAGGGAGGTCCTAGCTCTGTGGAAACCACAATGCTGAATCAGGAAAGGTCCTCCAGGTAACAAAATATTGAGTCATCTGCCAGCTGAAACAACCACCTTCATGGTCTGAGAAACCTCTTTTTCAAGTAGAGATGGATGGGACATCAAATAATTCACAGAAGACCACAAAAGTCATGCATGGCCAAGCCATGGGCATAACTTCCATCATCTCAAGACGGTGTGCCACCCAACAGACCATCCTGCTACAGCCGGAGCTCAACTTAATGTTTCTAGCCAACCTGCCCTGAAGACACGCTGACCACCACTGGACATCCACTGACCTGGAGTGGCAACCCACCCTTCAGAAATCTGGCCTCACCACCCCAAAATATGCTGTTTTAAAAGGTTTGGTACTTAACCTGTGCCATTTAATTTGACCCTTGGCATAATCCTTCACTGTTTCAACTGTTGATGCATGCACACTGAAAAAGAGAAGCTGAAAGGAAACTAAGGAAACCAGAAGGACAAAACCTCAATGTCTATGATGATTTAGATTATCAGCAAAAGTGTAAAACTCATGATACAGTAACCAGATTAGGGAACATCGGTTTCATGGCTGGTGTCTTTGAATGTTGCTGTCTGCCCATTCCATCCCATGTCCTGTTGGGACGAGATCATGTTGGGGAAGGTGTGGGATGGATCTAATCTTCCTCCTTTATGTCTCCTACAGTTTCTTTGTGTCTCTTGCCTGTGTCATCTCCCTGGGAAGTAACCATCTTGACCACTTCCCCTGCCAATGGGGGCTGCAAATGAATTTTTTGAAGGTGTTCACATGGCTGAGCCAGTCATGGTAGCTCCTGGAGGGATCTGGGCAGGATGAGGCCCCTCTGATGTGGCTGAGCTGGCTTTGGGGGTGCTGAAATGACTTCCCATCAAGTCACGCACCATGCTTCCTCTCTAGGTTGTGCTCCCAGGCACTGCTCACCCTAAGGGCCCTTCCTTTCCCCCATCCTCATGGCCTTGCATTGGATTTGCTCCACCAAACCACAGGCACCCTCCACGTACCACCAGGTGAACTGATGTGGCTGCAGAGAGCCACCCCACCTGATCCTTCCTTCCCACCTCGTCCCAGCCATAATTCAGAGACCGACAAACCACGGAAGGCATAAGTACTATTGCAGATGTATTACGTGCTAAACCTGTAACCAGAGCTCCCTTTTTCCTCCTCCCTGCTGGTATGGTGGGAGACTTCCTCCCTGCTCCCCTTTGCATCTCAGCTTTCCGCCAGCCTGACCTCAGGGTAGAGACTTTACAGCAGCCGAATGGCTTTGGGAGAACAGGAAACAAAAACAGGGCTGGAGATGGCTTCTGCATGAACTCAGAGAGTGTATGGAAAAAAAAAAAACAAACACAAAATAAACAAAACCCAGCCACCACGGGCATCCACAGGCTGGATGTGCCCCCTCCCACAAAGGTCTCTGCATTCCCCACTCCCTGCGGTTTGGAAATCTTCCAAGTGCGTGACCCTCAGAGCAGTTGGCTGTTACATTTTCATACAGTGCTCAGGGCTGAACCTGACTCCTAATTTGTCCACTTCCACTGATGGGGGGGTAATTTGCATTGATCTGAGTCCAGAAGAAAACTGCTTTCCTCTGCAGGACGGCTCGGAGCTACGTCAGAGCACCAGGTATGGGGTTTGGAGGCCCCATCCCCTGTGAAACCATGCCTATGCTTTCCCTCTTTCATTGCAGTCAGTGTAGAACAACCTGTATGAAGAATACTTGTGCTCCCTCAACTTTTAGTATGAGCACATGGAGTCATAGTGGATATGGTCCTCCAATTTGATGTTAGATGTCTGTGGTGTGGATGGCTCAGTCAGAGCTGGCCACCTGAGGTCTGGGCTGCTGGAAGAAGGTATTTTAGGTAGAATAAGGTATTTGAGGTTTCAATTCATTGAAAAATTATGCAGTTCATCACAGGATGGTGCCCTCAGCGACCAGCTGCATTGACTGGGTTGTCACTGACAGTAAGACGAGCCCAGGGTGGGTAGCTCAGATAAAGGTGTTTGAGTTTAGGTAACAATTCCCATCCATTCAAGTCTCAGATGAGAGGTCTTGTCACTCTCAGGATTCAATTTGGTTGTCCTTGCACGTATCCCATCATTTTAGACACCCAAGTGTCCTGCCTGGCTTCAAGCTGCTTTTGCAGAAACGAATGAGATTAACTCTCATATTTATATGGCATTCCCATGCAGATGTTTCTCATCCTCCAGGACATCTCATTTGACTCTGGACATAAACATAACCTAAGTTTCAGCAGCTGGATGAGGCCTTCAGGGCTTCACTGTTTGTGTGCCCTGTTTCCTTCCAGTGTCACAGGGAGAGACTGGCTCAGACTGAGAAATCTGAATCTATGTATCTATGATTATATGATTTATTGCCTAGGTGGCTGGTGGAAAGTTAAAATCTGAACATCATTGCATTGTGCCTTGTATCCAACTTTCTCCTTTCAGCCTTTTTCTTCCCTCCTGCGTGAGACAATGGCAAGATGGCAACATTTATACTGTGAAGCTGAAATGGATCCAGTGGTCTTCTGAGGGGTTGGCAGGCAGTGCTGAAGGGTGGGATTAGCAGTGCATTAGGAGAGAAGAGTATGTAAGGACTTTCCAGATCAAGTATCTGCAGAGTTTCAGAAAGCTGCTGATTCAGATGCTGCTAATGACATGTTTGAAATTAGCAGGGACAGCATTTTACTGTTCTGAATGATAAGAAAAGTCAGAAAGTCTCTGTCACTAGCTCTAGTCACTGATTTTCCTGCCTCTTTTATTTTTTTTAATTAATTAATTACTTTTTTGTTGAATTATTTAATAAAAGGTGTCACTTAAAAAGCTTAATGGCACGGAGAAGGAATATTTGCAAAAGGCACAAAATAGTTGCTGATTTCTAAAGCTTAAAGAAAATAATTGTGTTGAACGTGACCTTTTGTGGTGTAATTCTGTTACCCTCATCCATGGAGGTGTCAGGCACCTCAGAACCCCACAGTCTGGCTAGGGACTGGGGTAGGAGTCAGCTCTCAGAGCAAAGCACCTGAAATTAGCTGTTTAAATGCGTCTCCAAGTGTGTTGAGGGTCTATGTTCACATGATAGTCAACAAAGGAAGGTCTTCAGATTCGGTTGCCTGCACCCAAGTACCAGGTGCTGTGCAAGATGTCTGAGGATATCCACATGGACCCCAGACACTGTTCCAGAAGAGCATGGGTTTCATAGGTATCTGCCAGCCTTGTGCTGATGTTTTAAGTAGTGTAACACATCTCCAGTGGCTCTAGGTGTCTAGGTTGTCTAAGAGCAGGCAAATTAATCAAACCCCTTAACTGCAGTCACCATTAAAAAATGGAAAAGGGTGGGGGGAAGTTTACATCTCAGAAGCCAGCTGAGCTCTTTGGATGCCCCATAGTAGCATATATTCCTGAAAGGTAACCCTTTTCCATGTCATGCTTGGTGGATCTATGGTATACATAGCCACAGGACATCCTGGAGCCACAGAAAAAATGTGCCACAAATCCGCTGTTCACATTAATGGTGGAAAAATCTCCAAATCCCATGCTACAGCCACATGCTCAAAATGCCCCACAGCTGTAGGCTTTTGGAGGCTATGAGTAGGGAGAAAATTTTCTTTGCTTGCAGCTTTTATAAACTGCTCCTAAGCACCTACTATGAGTCAGCAGTAAATATGGGATAGGAGGGAACTGCGTCTGACCATGTGTGGTCTTTCTTGTGTTCTGATGTGAAGTATTGTTATGTTACTGTTAGAAACCATCAGACTTTCTCAGCAGACTGTAGGCATAAAATATTATCAGCAACACCGCACTAAAAGGCGCTTCAGCATTTGCAGGAACCCAATAGACTTACCAAGACTATAGACATGAAATGAGGACTGCATGACAAGATTGCTTGCAAGAATAAAGAACAGGTCTCGATGATGCATTTTTATTCCTACGCATACTTTAAATCAGCTATCCGTCTTTCGTGATGTGAATGCATGACACTTTGATGGCATTTCATCTGCGTAGCTCAGTCTACACTGAGTAAACATGTTTTATGCCATCAGTTTGAGGCTACACAAAGTTATTGGCTCTTAAAAAGACCCCAGAGGGCTCCAAGAACAAAGGCCAGGCATACAAGATCTTTGGTCTGAACAATGGAGTTTAGATAAAGCAGCCCTGGACCATGCTGTGCCTTTCCTATTGTGTTTGGTATGTGATGGGGTTCCCGAGGCCTCTCTGATTTCTCTGGGAGCAGTAAAAACACCATGATATAAACAAGCAGTAGGAGAGGAAGACGGGATTGGTGGGCTGAGGTTTGGTCTTAGGATGGTCCATCTTACTAGGCTGGTGGTTTCCAAGCTGAGCTAACCTCCCAAGTAGCTGGCACATATTCCCCTTCCCCATGATTTCAGTAGATGTCACATTTACCCTTAAGCTCATCCTTGAAAAAAGGATGGGTTTGTCCCATTTTCAAAAAAAAATGTGTTTGGCATAAGTGTTGTTTTTGGGGAGATGGAGGAAATTTCTTCTTAGTGAGCAAAATATGCCATTTCTTCTGCCAATGTCTGAAAAGGTGAACAGAAAATTGACCGTGCTGAAGGTGCTGCTATTAGCTGGCTGTGCAAAAGGAAAGGGGTCCATGGTTGAAGTGTTATTATGCTTTTTAGAGAGGTATTGCCTTAAATGCTGTCTGCTAATGCCAGGGCCTCATCAGGACTTCCCGTGTGTGCCACATTTTATCCAAAGCCTGAGGAGCCTGGACAAGGCAGATCACCCTGAATCCTATTGTTCAGGGAACCCAAGAAAGTGCTGAGGAGAGCAGCCAAAGGTCCTTTGAGCCCTGGTTCCTGTCTCCTCCCTGCCTAGGAGCTGACATCTAGGGTGAAGTGTGAGAACAGAACAAATATAGATAAATATATATATGTACCTATGTGTATATATAGTATCCAACGATCCATCCAGTGATTATGTAGCAGTGCTGAATACCCTCTCCTGATGTTCAGCAGCCTGTGGTGCGGTGACATGAAGCACAGCAGACAGACAAACAGCTGGTGTTTAACCACACTGCCTTCCTCAAAGAGTGAACACCAGCCAATCTGTTCCCCTCCCTTCCCTCGCCCTCCTGTCTCTCTCTAAACACTGGAGGGAAAATAAACAAAGCAGGGCTGCCTGGTCAGGGTGCTGGGGTGGGAGGCCACAGCTCTCTGTTCAGAGGCAGGGAGACCTTCAGAAAAGCCAGAGTGAAATTTGGATGGGGGATGGCCATGCACAGCTCTTGGGGAGGGTGATCGTTCTTGGGAAATAAGATTTCTCCTGGTCTTTGCTACACCGGTGAAAGGTTATCTTAAAAGCAGAATATGAGAGTTTGAGGAAGCAACCTGTGGTGGAGAGATGGCTTTCAGCACAAAGAAATCCATCTTATCTTCCCATGGTGTGCTGCTAGGACACCTTCCTCTGAAACTCCTTCCCATCCCTCACTGAACTCCTGCCTTCTGCAGACCATGTCTGAGAGATGGGTCTTCGTGATAAGATTAATGCTATCTGCAAGGTATTTGGGGAGACACGTTCCAACAGCTAGCTGCAACCTACCTGCTCCCCTGGTGAAAGAGAGGACATCAATCTGGGCTGTCAATCCGGCGTCCTTCAGCAGTGCTAATTTTCCCTTAGAAAACAGCCCAAGAGCAATTGCTCACTGGGCAGTTACGAGCTGTTAATTCTCCTGGCTCTGATGGCTTTAGCATACTTTGCTAATTTCAGAAAGTGGTTTCCTTGCTGCTCTGTGTGAAATAATCCTATTTATATGGTTCAGGAAAAGGCAGCAAGAGACAAACTTTCTCTGGGGCTCTCTGTGTACTGCTTTGGTCAATCTTATAATTATCCCACAGTGGCTAAAATGAGAAAACTACACACCTAAACAAACATGCGTGGACATATATATGTGTATGTGTAGATGGACGTGGGTGTTTATTTAGGTCTGTGTATCTGTATATAGAGCTATCTATGGCTATAGGCCTATTTCTAGAGATAGCAATGCAGATATATATAGACAGTTGCAGACAGACATTTTTTTCCTAATGCTTTCTAATGCACGGCTTCTTAAAATTTTCTCTGGTTACATCTGCTCAGATGCTGTCCTACTCGGAGTAGTAGGACAACATCTGAGTATTTTGATCTCCTTTCAAAATGTTGGTTAAATGCAGCTGTTACTCGTGACGCAAAGATGCTGTTCCCCAGGGGGGGAAATAATAATAGAAAACAATCTCTCTCTAAAGACGACTAGACTATCTTGCCAAATTCCCTGATTCTGACATCTCTTGACATATTTACTTCAAGAAAAAAATCAAAGGAAGGTTTATTAATACCAGTGCTTCAGAGTCATGCTTGGGTGTGAAAAACAAGAGCTCTTCCCTGCGCTCTGAAAGTCATCCCCCAACCAAGAAAAAAAAAAAAAAAAAAAGAGGGTTGTTCCTTTTTTTCTTTTATTTCCACAGTGCTTTTCATACCGTAAGGCCCAATGCCAATGGACCCTCAGTGGATGTATATGCATTGCTTCACTTGTCACTAAAATGCAGCCACATCTGGGACAAAACATGGCAACTACACAACAGCATGCAACATCACTATGAGGTGAGTGCAGGGCTGGACAGTGGCCTCATGCAAATACAAGGTTAATAATAATAATAATAATGAATAAATAGTGTTGTTGAAAGGCTTGTGGTAATCAAAATTCAGTTCAAAAGCTGGGAGAAGCTTCCATTATTCCTAATGCTCTTTGGCCTGGGCAGGCATCACTTAAGCAGTACCAAACTGTCCAAGTAATCTGAACAATGAAGGTGGTCTAATTTGTCTTGTCATTAAATACCGTTACATCCATCTCTGTGTAGCTAGAGCAGGAAAGTAATGGCAAAAGATGACTGAGCCTTGTGAACAGAATAATGATGATAATAAGGTTCTTGGGAAGGTTTAATTAAAACAGTTCATAAAAGTAGAGGTCATAGGGAGGAGTAATTTTCCAAGTAGGGGCAGAGCAGTGAACAAAAATGCATCGTGACTCCTCATCTAATGTTTCTCTGCTGTTAGGAAGCACTGCCCAAGTGCCTCGTCTGTGAACTGACCACCTTTGCACTGAGGGGACAGACAAATACATGAAATCCAGGGAAAGAGATTTATTTTTTTTTTTGACTTGCTCAGGTGGAGAGGTCTGCAGCAGATGACTCCCACCACAGGACAGGACATGGCTGAGAGTAGTGGTAAAGGGGAGTTGAAATGCCAAGAATCTGATGTGACCTTGTAAAGCTCTGTGTGAGATGCTCAATAACTCCATGATCTACTCCAGAAACTTCCCAGAAACCTCTCTGAGGCTAAAATAGCTCTTTCCACCACATTGACTGGGAGGAGACATGTCCTGCCAAAGCTGTTCTAAAAGCAAATGTCTTCCAGTGCTGAGACACCATGCTTAAGTAGCTGGAGCAGTACCTGGCGTGTGCAACCTTGTCTGTTCCTTGACTTCATGATACAACATATGCAAATGCAGAAATAATCTCTTTCCTCATTAAACAACTTCATTCTCCATCCCT
The DNA here is from genome assembly GCF_964034855.1 of Anser brachyrhynchus. Taxonomy (NCBI): domain Eukaryota; kingdom Metazoa; phylum Chordata; class Aves; order Anseriformes; family Anatidae; genus Anser; species Anser brachyrhynchus. Next base: position 1,830,155 of record NC_137695.1, read on the forward strand.
GGAGACATTCAAAGTTTGTCTGGACATGGTCTGGGACAACCTGCTCTACGTGGCCCTGCTTAAGTAGGGTGTTTGTACCAGATGACTTCCAGAAGTCCCAGCCTCAACAAATTTGTGATTAAAATGTTGCTTCACCGGTGAAGAAAAAATACAAAAACTATGCTGTGGTTGGATTTAAAATTAAGAACATTCTCCCAAAGGGACTGTGTGTCATTTTCAAGCCTGCTCCCCACCGTGAAGTTTGTGGTTAGATCTTTATCTCCAACTGTCTGAAAATAACCCTTGCTGCAAATGATCAGTCCCTACTACCATATCCCATATCCAAGGAGGACGTCTCCCAAATACCACTGAGAAATAGAGATTTCTGCTAAATACTTCACAAATTGTGAATAAAGCAGCAACCGCATGAGGATGGAAATGTCTTTCTCTGTGAAAGAAGAAGCTCACATCCTCTCAGGTGACTCCACTGACAGCAAAAAAAAAAAAGTTTCTGCAATGCACTTGTCTTGGGAGAAGTTCAGAAGCACTGCAGAAGCACTACCCAGCTGAGTCCAGGCAGACAGGTGAGAAATGTCAGCTACTGCTTTGCCTGCCATCTAAATGTAAAGTAAGCACAAGTAAACAAGTAAGGCCCACAGATCTGATATGTGTGTGTGTATATATATATATATATATGCACATGAATGTTTGCCCAGGAGCATACCGAACCCTCTCCATGTGCTATGAATCTCTTTTCTAACTTCTGGACTAGTTTCCCTGCTTCAGGATTGCAATTACACCAGAATTAGTTCAAGATCTGCTCTCACATGTTCATGTTCTTTAGCACTGGACTTTTCCCTCACCCATCTCCAATGAACAGATCATGTAAAACCTCTGATCCTGTAGCTTATATCTTGCAACCAAGAGGTTCTCTGACAGACACCTACAGAAGCAGGATCGCTAATGATTTGTTTGTCACAGCTTTTAGCTCTCTGCTTGTGCATCCCCTAGCACAGACAAGCACATACACAAGGGAATAATTAATAATAATCTGCTAACAAAAATATTGTTTGGTGGGAAGAGGGAGTCTCAATGACATGGAGCATAACCCCTAACCACTTATTAGTGCCTCTGAGCCTGCTCCAAGTTTCTCCACGATCTCTTTACAAATGGGATTGTGGCAGCTGGGGGAACCCTTCCTGGCTTTGAGGACAATTTCCCATTCAAATAATTCCCATCAGAACAACGATGTGGCTTTGGCAAGCTTGGATGCGGTCTCCAATAGGAGGCAGCAAGCTAGGGCTCATCAAGGGTTTTAAGTGTGACCGTACTCCTTAGGCTAGCTCTGGATGAGGGGCTAACCCCATGCCCCATGCCCCAATGCAGTTGCCTACCCTTTCCCTCGTCTCGTTGGTGAGGAACTTGGCACATTCACTGTAGTTTGCCCAGGTGCGGTTGTTGCCTGGGACCAGCTCCCAGCTTCCATTCAGGTCACACCGGCGATACGCGTGGCCTGTGGGAGAGAAACGAGAGTGTAAATGGGGCTGGTAGATCAGGAGAACCTCTTCAAAAGGTGGATGCCATCAACTACAATACCTCTTGCCTGCTTTGAAGCTCAGCTGCAAGAGCACAATTTCCATCTCCTTTGCAACCTTAATAGTTTTCTAACTGAGAGACCCCAGACAGCTAATAAGAAGTTGCACTTAATTTAGATCAAGATATTGGTTCTAAAACTAAGGGGAGAAAATGCAAAAAGTTCCAAAGCACAAAATCACTCTCAGAGATGCATCTCTCTCTACAAAACAAAACAAAACAAACAAGCAAACAAACAAAAACCCACAAAGAGAAACCACTGATCCTCATTATGCCACTCGTAACTTTACTGATGAGTACATCTCAAGGTAGAGTTTTCTATGGCTCCCCTCCTTATGATGATGGAGGAAGTAGAGGAGGCATGGTTTCATTCTGGGATTCGACTTACAGATGGAAACATCCATGTTCAGAGGTCTGTGTGGGGTACAATTTCATGAGCTGTGTGTAAAAAATACTATTACAGTTAATGGGGATGAGACCAATCAAGAGATCCATCTGTCCAGTGACTACAGAAGGACAGTTTGTAGAGAGATCTGCTTCTACGAGTCTTTATACGACACTTACCCTGTGTGACTTGACCAGTGGATGCCAATGAGGTGGGGAATCCATGCCCTGTTGGTTTGTGGAAGAAAAAGGGATGGATCACCTGTTCCTCCTGGCTTCTAACACGAAATCTATGTGCGTGGGGTCTCCGAGAGAGGACATCTGTCAAGGGTTAAACTGGCTCAGCTCAGTTTCTTATAGAAAAGGCAGAGCAGGCTATGTGCAACCAGAGTGCATGGAAATATAATTACTTGTTTTCTGAAAACAGCAGCAGTGCTCTGCTGGGAACATATAATCTTAATTCTCTAATTTCATAGGCTTTGGGTGCACAGCTTTGCCCGAGAAAAGAGAATACGTTAGCTTTGAAAATACTCTGAGGGGCGAGTGTGCTTCAATTGCTTCTAAAAACATGCACAGACTTTGTGGCACCAGAAGCAAGCCAAGAAATGTGCTGCCTGAGGGAAAGTGAGATAGGGAGGAATTCACATGTTCTGGTTACCAGCGCTGCTCTCAGATAGCCACTGTAGGGGTCTGGGCAGAGAGCAGGGGTTACAAGCAACAAGCTGGTGGAGTGAGGAATACAAATCAGGAGGATATCTTATAGATTTCTGTTGCTACACAAAATTTGTTGCAGCAAACAGATGTGCATTTGAAACCCTCCAGGACTATCTGGTTGTAGTTACCAGCCATTGCAGTCTGGCTTTGGCAGGTGGGAAATTTGGGATTGTTTATGTTAAAATAGTGCTTTTCTTTTTCTCTCAATGTAAAATAAATAAATAAATAAGATAAAATAAGATTAATAAAATAAAATAAAATAAAATAAAATAAAATAAAATAAAATAAAATAAAATAAAATAAAATAAAATAAAATAAAATAAAATAAAATAAAATAAAATAAAATAAAACAAAATAAAATAGGAGTGTCTTTACTCCTTGTTCGGTGACTCCCCTGCTTAGATGGGAGTCACCATGTGATAAGCAAAGGATGCGAAAGAGGATTTCTAATTCTCTGACTCCCAGGTCTCTCCTTGCTGCAGCTTTCCAGGCTCTTCTGACACCGAGGACAGCACCTACCTTTGTGATTGAAGTCGTAGATGTACTCTGGACATGGCATAGCCACCACTTTGCCTGGCACGCCTTCCGGCCAGCAGACAATACCATCCCACTCAGGAAGACAAAAGCCATCTGGGGAAGAGACACAAACATAAAAAGGAGTCACTCAACCTGCAGAGGTGACATTTATCCCTCAGACCCAGAGTTTTGAAAGGGTTGTCCATGAAAAACTGCCAACACTGCTCTTGGGCATCATTCCATTTTTCTTCTCAGTGTTTAGCTCCAGAAGGCGTAGCATCTCCCAGGTTTTAGTTCAGAAGGATGTGGTCGGCTGTGGGATAACTGGTGAGCACTCTCTGAGAGGGGGCAGCACTTTTCTTCATCCAGAGGGTGGTGAGGCACTGACACAGGCTGTCCAGAGAGGTTGTGGATGCTCCATCCCTGGAGGTGCTCAAGGGCAGGCTGGATGGGGCCCTGAGCAACCTGATCTGGTGGGTAGCATCCCTGACCATAGCAGCGAGATGGAATTAGATGAATTTTAATGTCCCTTCCAACCCAAGCCATTCTCTGGTTCTGTGATTCTGGAAGCTTGCTTTTACCTGTGAGCTGGAAAAGAACAGAAATGGGGCAGGAGAGCAGAGTGGAGAACAGGAGGACTTGAGCACTCAGGACTCTGCAGACTTCTGGGCAACCTGGAGGTGGCTGAGGGAGCTTGGCTGGATGTAGGCTTGATGTGGCAGCAGAGGATTAAGCCTGGGCTACTGTACCATACCAAGGAGATAAAATATGTTGGGGTTACATTATTGTGAGGCTCATACCTAGCAGTTCAGGCCTCCCTGAAAGGCAGTCATTCCCACAGATGAGATTGGTTGTGATTTCATGCCTAGAGACCATCAATCCAAATTCAGCTATCATCTTTACTTATCTTTTGCATCAGCCTGTGCTATGCTGCACCACAATGTTTTGCTGCTTTCCCAGATGCCTTTGCATGCCTCATTTTGACTCCATTAGCCCCAGATTCCCTCTCCCCCTGTTTCCCTGGGATGTCATCATGGGGCAAGATGCAGGTCATGCACTGATTGATTTGGAGCTGTGCCCATGCTAATTGCCTGGCAGTGTACACATGCTGATTGACGCTCCTCCGCCTGCTGCCAAGCACAGCATACGATGGTTGAGTTTTCCCAGCTTTTCCCCTTGCTTTCTCACTAGTTTGTATTTCTGCCTTTTGTTCAGTCACCAATTTTCACAAAATGAGAAGAAAGAAAATGGGCAGGTGGAGAATATCCTGGGAGAAGTTTATCGCTCTGTGTGGTACCACTTTGAAAGTCTAAGTGCTACTTCCTAACTTTTTGGGAACGGAGTGGTGTGATGGTTGTTAGTGGATTTTTCTTCAAATCATCCTTGTTATACCTTTTTTTCCTTGAAGAAAGCTAAAATACACTTGAAGGAGAAACCCTGCTTCCCCCCATGAGGTCTCCCTCTTCCCTCTGCATATGATAGTTACTTGAAGAAATCTGATTTATGTGCTTTGTGCAAGGAAAAGCAGAAGGACAAACTGAGAAAAAAGTCCTTTCTCACCTCATACACTTTTCTAAAAATTGTCGAGTATGTGTAAGTAAGTATTTAAAGTACTCTAATTCTTGTTTTGCAGTTTGCTGAAACTTGAGAAGTAATTAAGCAGGTCTTCTATCACCCCGAAATCATGAGAAACTTTGCTTCTCTCTTCACTAATAGACGTCCTGGACAATCCTGCAGAGTACCCTATGTGAGCAGGTGGGCTGAGAGGGGTCAGGAGGGAGTCTGTTCGCCATGGGGTTTGTCACCGGCTTCCAAAAGAGCTGAGAAGCAGCCCTGGTTTATTTGGTGTGCAAGGGACAACGCCACCACTTGCCCACATTTGAAGGGCCAAGACATCCTCCAGGCTGCTAGAAAGCTGTGGGAAATGACCCCGTGTTCAACACCACTTTTAGAAGAAGGAAGCCAAATCCACCCTCCACCTCCTACGTCCTTCCAGCTTGTTGGTTGCCCCTTCCCTGCAGCTTTTATTCCTAAGCTCCCATTCCCATGAGGGAGCACGTTCCCGTGCTGAAGTGTGGTTCAGCATGGGCTGTTTCCCATCCCTGAGGAGACTGGGAGGACTATGTCCCCAAATTTAACCTAGTGCTTGCATACTCATTTCAGTTGGGCTGTGTTAACCACCAGTTAAAATCCAGCTACAGTAGCACATTTGAAGTGAAAACCAATTGCTGGTGAATCTGCTCGAGCTCCGCTTTCAGAGCAGCCCCTGGACTCTGTACCAATGGCAGCCCACAAAAGGAGTTTATCAACGGCACATAAAGTGTCTGACAGAGAGAAATTACATGAGAATCAAAATAAAATGGAACAACCTGCTCTTATCTGCAAAAGAGCTCCACTAGCAAAGAAATGATAAGCATGGTCAAGATCTCAGAGTGTTTCATTAATATTAAAGCTGGTGCTTTAGCAATCTTTCACCCAAACGGCAATTTATCCTTTATAATGCATGTGCTTTCACAAGATTAAATAAGAATCCAGGTTTGCTTTAAAAACCTTTAGCTGGTGTGGTGCCTTTCAGGGTCAGAGCTGACAGTGATCAATTCAGTTTGCTGGCATTTTTGGACATGAAAAACGTCAGAAAAACTCATAATTTAACAGCCTATTCCTTATCTTTCATTTAGTGTTGATGAAAAGGACCAGACTAATGACCGCCTATCTTCTAAAGCATTTACTAGGAGTGGGGGAAGAGGAGCTAGAATTCCTTGGCATCAGTGTGATAAAAAGGAGGAAGAAGTTTATTGCATGTTCTCTGCTCTGAGTCACATTAGAGGAAGATTAATACTAGATTTCCTATTCATGAGAACTGCGTAAGCCCTGCCATTTGGCTCATTGTGTTGCAGGATAACTTACACCATGAAAAACAGTTTATTTATTTTTTTTTTAGTTCTCTCTAAAGATCAAAAGAAAAAGGAAAAAAATGTCCCACAAAATTTGGATTAGGTCAAAATGTCATTGCTTCTGAGTTCTTTCTGCAGACAAGAAAATAAATAAAGATTTCATTTAGCCCTCAAAGTGCTCTTGATTAAAATAAAATAATTCTTCTTACAAAATAAATAAATTTGGGTAGATTTTAAAATGAACACTATGGAGAAGCAACAATGAGGAGAGGAAAAAAAGTGATCTGAATGCCTGCTGTGGAAGTCCTTCCACTTTTCTAATGTGTTCAGAATGACTTGCAAAGTTCAGCCTTCCCTCGTGAACAGTTTCATTAAATATCCCACAGCAATTTTTGTCCAGAAAATGTTAATTTGAAAAAGTGTCTGGTGGTACTCCTTCCCATGTTGTAAACACCACCCCCCCCCAACACTTGCAATAGACAAATGCAAAGGAAAACCGATACTTTCTGGATAACAGAATATCAAATTATTTACTTTTGCTTCTTTATTCCCTACTGTCACCCCCCACAGAAGCAGAGGGTTGAAGGCGCTGTGCAGGAAACATGGTGAAAACTGGCATTGGGACCCCTGTGGACTGCTGCTTTATCATGTGGGCAATCTGGGGAGCCATCAGCTGTCCCAGAAATCTGAAAAAAAAATAATCTCTGGCATATCTCACTGCATCTGAAATCTTCCAGTGCCTCTATGTGTTTACCCATGGAATTGATTCGTTAAAGCCATCAAGGATCTCATGGGACTCAATCTTCAGGAAGCATCTGAGTTTCCCCCCCAAAAGTGCAAACGAATCTGTTGCCACTATTGTGAACTGTTTTGACACAAACATCTTTAACCTCTTCTCCACCTCTTCACCTCCCACTCCTTCTCCCGCCCGGCTCCATGCTTTGAAAACCCATTTCAGACAAATTCAAAAGAAGGGTAAGAAATCTCAGTTGTCATTTCCTTCCTGCAAATTTCTCTGGGAGCGATGATTTGTAGAGACCTCCACCACATCCTTTCCTGCCGCCATCACCCCACTGTCTCTCTGGTCTGCACAGCAGACACCTTTACAATTAATTTTGCTTCAGACCACTGGTGTAATAATCGGGACCAACTGAGACTAAATTCTGCATCTTCTGCCTCCAACTTTCCTCTGTTTTGCTCACTCCAGAGATCATTTAGCAACAGAACTGGTGGTGAAATGGAGACGAAAGGTATCACATATTCCATTGGTATTGTGCTGGAATCCAAACAAGACTTTTTGTTTTTCTGTTTTCTCAAATGTTTCCTCCAAATGTTTTTTCTTGGTTTAGAAAAATATTAACACTACTAGTAACTTGGCTCCTTCCTGCTGTGTTCCTTTTCTCCTGGTCATTTCTCAAAACAAATCTACATTGAATTACAAGAAAAAAATCTGAAAAATGGTGAGGAGAATCAGGAAAACAATATAAAAATCCACAAGCTGACAAGTTTTCCTGATACATTAAAAAAATATAAATTTTATAACTTTTATTATAAGCTGCCATTATTATTATTTTTTAAACATCCACCACCTGCAAGTAATGTGCTTTTGGTACGCTAAAAATAAGTAAGTCTGTCCTGAGACACTGTTAATAATGTTTAGAAGGGATCATCAGAAGGGATCCTGTTTGTTGTAAATCCTGACTGAAAAGCTCTTGACAAATTCCTCTTTTTGGTGAAAAATAGTTTGAGGGTTCAAATATGCTGTTTGGATCAATGCAAGTGGGTAGCTTTGGGAAAAAGGGTTGCATGTTCCAAGTGAACTGGGAATGCTAAACATTTATTTCCTTGGAAGAAGTAGTAGAATTCACTGAAGATGTAAGTCAAAAGGAATGCATAAACTTTAAGAAAACATGTAAATCTCATGCATATCCCACATCCTAAGTGTCTTGGACATGTATCGGTCATTTGGGCAATGCTGGATGGAAGATATGGCTTGTGTCTCAGGCATGTACGTAAATGGGAGAAGCTCCTTTGCATTCAGAGCTATAGCTGTAACTTAAGAATGGAGAGAGAGAAGGGGGGAACGGCACCAGAGATTCTTATATTTAGAGGACATCACCAACAACTTTGGTGCTTTTTCATGACACTGTGAGTGGCTGGGTGTAAAGTAAGACTTCCTCCTTCTCTGGAGCGTTTACAGATGCTTCATCCTGGTGTCTCCCTTTCCGTTTCCTTGGTTTGGTATGAGTTCAGGGAGACACAGTGATTGTCCTTGTGGAGGAAGTGAGGAGCAGTGGTTTTCCTTGGAGGCTGCACATTCAAACAGAAATGATGTTGGGACTGTTCCCTCACCCTCCATGAGTTCAGCCTCTGTCACCTGTAGCAGAACAGGGCTGGGCTCTGTGTTTGAAGAGAGTTTCTGGGTTCTCCGCCAGGTAAAAAACCTAAGCTCTTAAGATGGGTTAAGCAAACCCACCTTGCTAAGTAGCTTGCTGGATCCAAATGATATCCTGTGTGCTTGTCTCAAAAGTAAGAGATGCTCATGGGGCAACCTGCTTTAGCTGGCAGTCCTGTGGTCCCTATTGCCACCAGGGCTGGAGAGGGATAACACTTTCACTCACTGGATTTCAGTCACTAATAAACACATATTCAAGCCTGTGTTCTCTGCTTAGACTCTTGGACTAAAAAGCTATCACAGCCAGGTTGGTAGAAGTCAACTGCTGAGGCTGGAATCGAAGCTTTGTCTCCTAAGGTATATTCTGCTTCTTCATTCCACTGTAATTTGCTAGAGGAGGCTTCACAGGTCCTGACGTGTCCTTGCTACAGGTCAAAGAAAATAGCCTCTCCGGGGAAAAGTTTGTAAATTCCTTTGGCAAAGAGAAACAGAAAGAAAAAAATCTTCCAGCAATGGGGAAGGACTAGTAGAGTGAAAGAATTTGCTGGTGTCTCTGAAGGAAAATAAAATAAAATAAAATAAAATAAAATAAAATAAAATAAAATAAAATAAAATAAAATAAAATAAAATAAAATAAAATAAAATAAAACAAATAACAGAGAATGAGAAAGAAGGTTTTTCTTATCCTATTGGTAAGCCTTATGAATGGAGATGAGCTCTGAAAGTGGGAGAAGATGCATAAATAAGCATGTGCAAACTGGCAGTGAACAAAGCTCATTCTGGAAATTAAGACAGAGCTTCTGCCCTTCAGATGATCTTGTTCAGGATGAGAACTCTGGAAAGAACAACAGGTTTTGTGTCCCTAAATGGTGTTAAGGTGGCATCTGATTAGATGGAATGGATGCTGCAACACTTAGGTACAACAACTTCCTAGGTACAAAGAAGCCAACACAGCCCCTTCTATAAGTACTTGCTATGCCCTCATCTCCTGAGATGGAGATTCCCAGCTCACCACTTCCTCAAGATAAGCTAAACTGCAGCAGAGCTCAGCTTTCTTCCACCATTTCACTGTAAACCTCACCTCCAGTTTCCCGATGAATTTCCCTTAAGGCTATTTTACTTTGCTCTTCAGACCATTTCTCCAGCTCACTTGAGACCTCTTACATTCAAGTCCTGTTTAATCTAGGTTCTTCCTCATGTCTATACCTCCACCGAACAGCTCACGTGTTGTCAAAACTTCTTGGTCTTATTATTCATAGTAGGTTCATTTTTTGGATGGTAAAGGTGGGACCTAATATTACACACTTCTTAAATATATGTATACATTTGCTGATTTCAAATGGCAGCATCTCAGGATCATTGAAATGGGGTTGCTTCCCCAAACATTCCTCAGTTCTCTATTCCAAAGCTACCAGCACCTCAGTGAAAGGCAGTGAAAGACGTGGTCCTCCACAATAATCTCACTACACTGGGCAGGTATAAGTCACGACTCTGATTTATTTCTCTGCATCTGCATGCCATTTTGTTATAGTTTGTCTTTGCCCACTTTATAAGGCTGCCCTGCAAAACCCTCCAGGAGTTGTGCCTCATTGCCTGTGGTGTCTGAAGGTTACCATTATAGCATACCCATTCCAGTTGGTTGGACTGTCGTGAATGCTCCCTTACAGCAGCGCCATACTACAGAGAGGTTATAGTTGCACCTATTACTGTAGTTTTAGAACAGACGTGCCTTACAGCTCTCCTTAGTCCTTGAGGGTTGAAATCTCATTGCACGGAAATTGTCTTCATTAGTGCAAGCCAGTAAGCTATTCAGGACGGAGCAAGCAAATGCTGTTTGATACCACTGCTGCGGGACTTGGCTTTTGAAGGTTGGAAGGCTGGTCTTTTTGCTTGGTAAAAGGGCACATGCATCTCTCCAGTTTGCTCTGCACAGCCCCTTTCTTCATCTCTGCTTGCACACCTGAGCCCTGTCGGTATTCCCAGCACACTGCAGGTTGCTCAAGTGGAGGAGGGAGGGAGGGAGAGGTGAGGTGCTTTCGGGCCATGCCTGCTCACTGCTCAGACTGCATCCCCGGGATGCACTGAGGGCTATTCTCCCTTGCCTGTCACATTTCCCTTGCCTCCTTCCCCCTGTCCTTCCCTCCAGTCTCAGTTCCGAGTCCTATGCAAACGGTACATGCATGTGGAGAACACATTAAAACCATCTGTGAAGCTGCTTGGCAGCTGGATAAATGCAAACATGGTCTCGAGGTGTTTATCTAGGGGTATGGAATATAAATCAGACCGACTTCTTCTGGCACCATGCAAGGCACCAGGGAGACCACATTTGGAATACGGTGTGCAATTGTGGTCACTCTATTACGGGAAGGACATTTGGTGGATTGGAAACAGGCAGGGAGGAGCAACCAAAAAAATGACCCAGCATTTTGGGACAGGAGGGGGAGAAAGGGAGGCTTGGAGGGCCAGTGGCTCTGCATAGGGTGTTTGGTGCTGCAGATGTATTTCAGACCTGGCTGCCAGAGCATGTGTGTGTGTGTTTATCTCTGTATAGATGTGTAGGTGGGTATGTGTGCAGAAGGGTGTGTGCTGTTGTTGGCCTATGCTGTGCAACGCAGAAGTGTGTATCTGTTTTGGGGAATGATGCTCTTCATGCCTCCAAGGGCATTTGCATGGGTATCTGGGGATGTGGTGTTGCAGTGGAGGTGTGCACAGTGTGCCCTGTGTCAGTGTGCACATCCATAAAGACCTGGGGGTGTGCATGGGCAGTCTGAGTGGGAGGAGAAGTGAATGATGGATGCAGGTCCCCAGAGACTTTTGCTGGGCTTTAATGAGTAGAGCACCCCTTGCATGCTCAGTCCTAGAGGAAACGTTCTTTGAAGGGGAGAGACGCATGGGGCTAGGGGCTATTTCTTGTCACACCATGTCTTTCCCCTCCCTAAGGCAGAATGGGAAAACCACAAACTTATGAATGCTACCAGACAATTGCTAACAGGACACAGCTCTGGAGGGACGGCCGCCCTGACATCACTAGCCCATTTCCCATGCTGTCTGTCCCTTGCCAATTCCAAACTCAAACTGCCGCCCCTTCAGCAGCCTCTGTGGTAGCACCCAACATGACAGCACTGGCCCTGCTCAGCCAAAGCATCCTCCTTCCCTCATTCTGCTGTGTCCAGGTCTTCCAAAACCCTCTAAATCTCCCTCTGCAAGCTGATAGTGCTGGTCTTATAAATCATTAAAAATAAGTGTAGAAATAAGTGTAGTAACAAGTACTGCAGTGCAGCTGTTCCTGCGTATTGTTATTTACCCTTTCTCCATGCACACATGGACCATTTATTCCTATCATAACTCCTGATACTTGATCCTCCTGTGCATTGCAAGACCTATAACTCTGCTAAGAAGAAATTTTTCAGTGGGAATGGAAGGCTTTGGCCAAAAACATCTGCAGGTAGAGGCCAACTCTCAATATTACTTCTCTTGCTAGCATGAGAACTCAGGCATGAGCACAAGCTAGCTGTGAAGAGCTACAAGCCCTTGCTAGCCATCACAGCCTGCTGACTTGAATACTATCTGTAGCAGAGGGTTGGGGTGGGAGAACACATCTCTCCATAGGTCTTCCATGCTCTTTTGACCTATTCCAGAACAGACACAGACATAACGAGAAACCCAGTCTTGACCAAGACTCACTGATTACACCTATACCACTCCATATAGAAGACCATAGCCTGTTTTCATGCCCTGTAAGCCTAGCATGGCTCATATCCGTTTGAAATCCCCATCTTGCATACCCAAGAAGAACAGTCTTGTATGCGCTGCCATACAGAAAATTCTTCTGGCGCATGCTAGTCTGTAAATAGTGTCTACAGGGGCAGTGATGGTTGTCCCAGGTTGAAACTGTGTGGGGAGCATGCTAAAAAGGGATGGTGAGGTTGTCTGGGGGGCAACATTTGTGCCACAGCTGTGGTCCAGACTTGCTGAGCTGTGAGGACTGAGGGTCCACAGACAGGGAGAAGCTAAAAGAGCAGGAGAAGATACGAGGTTTATGGAGGTCTGGGATGTTCAGGCAAATCTGGAGTGCCCTGAATGCTTTTATATCCCTTGGCTTCAAGGGCACCTGAGGCTGCTCCCTACCTCTGAGGACACCCTGGCAGGATGGATGACCAGGGATGGGGCTTGAGCCTCTGGGAAGAGAGCCAGGAGCAGATTGTGAGCTTCTTCAAGCCCAGAGATTGCCTGGGCTTGGGCATGGGTCCTTTAGGGACAATGGAGCAATAAACTCAGGCAGGCAACCCACATACCTTGGGTAAAAACACACGGCTTCTCAACTAAAAATAACCCCTCTCCCTAGCAAACAGGTTTATTTATTAAAAAAACAAGCCATTCTGAGGCAAATTGCAACACCTAGGACTCTGAAAAAGGACTGCCGATGGCCTTTGCTAATAACAGGTTTGTGTAAAAATCTCTCTTCCCCCACAAAATGTCCCATCTCCTCTTCCAAACCAGGGAAAGACAGACTTTTAATTCATGGGCAAAAAAAAATCAGGTCTGATGGCTTACGGCTGGGAATTTCACTTCATCCCCTTCCAGGTTTAACTTTGGGGTGGCATCAGGCTGCCCACCATGGCTGAAATCTAATATTTATGTACGTAGATGAGAAATTTTAGGGTTTCCTGTTCTTTCTGAAAGGCTTTCATCTAGAAACTAAATTTAAAGAAAAAAAAAAGGGAAAAAAAGAGAGAAAAGAAGAAAGGAAGCCAAATGCTTGTGGGGACAGATTTTTTTTTTCCTTTTTTTTTTTCCCTTTTTTTTTGTTGTTGTTGTTTTGTTTTTAATTTTCTGGGTATTCGTTAGCTAAAAGTGACAGACGAGGAACATATCCTGAGGCAGGGCTGTGTGGAAGCACGCTGGACTGGCACAGGTCCACACGGGGCTGTGCCCATATCAGCCCCATTCAGCGGGGGTCCACAGCAAGCCCTCAGGCTCAGAGATATTCCTGGGGGGTGAGTTCGGGAAGAGGGCACTGCCGACGTGGTCTGTGCTAGGAGGGAAGGAGGGGACTCACCCTCTACTAGTTAGCTTAAAACTAATGAAAGGTAACATTTTTAGGGGGAAATATAATGTAATTTGGAGTTTTTACAGATAAATAGTGTTTCATTACTGTTGAAGGAAGTTTATATTATCTCTTTTTTTAAACCTTTGTTTGCTAAGTCTTTCCTTTGGACCATCAACCTTGCTCACAGTCACACGAGAAACAGCCACATGTTCCCACTCTCCAGAAATCCCCAGCGAATCCATGCTTCACCCTAATGCTTCTCGGTCCCTGCCACTGTCAGAATGGGGCTTAGACGTGGCTGTGGTTAAGTTGCATCAAATTGAACAACGCATTGCTGAGCCATGACAGCAGATAATATATTTGAATACTCCAGTTGACAGCCTACTTGCCTGGTCTATCAGGGCATGGGCCAAGGATCAAAGGAAAATTGAAACCAAGACAGATGTTGAACATCCCTTCCAGCCTTTAGAAGTCTCCTTCCAATGAACATCTCCTTCCAGCCTCTACAAGAAGGGTGAATGCCACTGCTCTCCGTGCACCTGCCAACCATTTCCTTTTTTCACAACATCCAGTCCAAATTTTAGGCATGCTAGCTGGGGTTTTAGAGCCATTTTTAGTAGCTGGAGCCACGTTGGATCAGGCCTGGCACAAAGATGACGCCAATGCTGGCCAGGGAGGAAGAACTACGCAACCACTCACTGGCCACTTGGATAGGAGCCGCCCTGGAAACTGCTGCTCTTTGGCACCACACCACAAGGCACACGGCACTTGCTAACCATCATGCAGGCTAAGAAATAAAACTATGGATTTAATAAAACAGAGCCAGTAAAACCAGCAAAGGGAAAAGGACAACATGGATTGGCCTGGAGACCAACATCTTCCTGCTTCCAGAAGGCAGACGAGCATGATTTGAGATGCTCGTCTCTTCTGGGCTTGCTGCTTCCCAGGGAAGAGCTAATGAAGTCCATGCACAGGCAGGATCACATTTTGCAGTCAAAGAGCCAGTGCTGGTTTGTGTCTCCAGCCCAAATCCAAGCCTGAACTGGAGGAGTGGTGCACAGAAACCTGCTCCCCAATCTCATGGGGCAAGAAGTGGTGCTGGACTCACAGATCCCTCCCGCAGTGCATGTTCTTCACTTGCATTAATCTACGTAGACATTTCTAGCCCGTTATTAACAGGCAAACACATTAGGAGTGGGTAGCTACAAGGTGAAAAAGAGATCAGCAGATAACAGCCCCAAATCAAACTTTGGTGCTGAGCTGAGCTACTTTCTAACTTCTCCATAGATCTCTCTGAAATTCTGGTTGTTATTACTATTATATTTAAATGTTGGTTGCCTGTTAACTGTTTATCACATTAGTCTGAATGGACATTAGTTAGGGAAAAAAAAAATTGCAGTGCTGAACTGTGAGAGAAAGCAACGAATCTGAGACAAATCAATGCCCTCACTAAACTGAACGGGAATCTGCCAGTTCATACCAGGTGAAGAACTGGCCTGTGAAATGCACTCAGCAATGAGATGGGGGAAAAGAGGAAGAGAATCCAGGTACCCACTGCACTGCAGGAAATTTCAGATGTGCTTTCCTCATTTCAAAACAAAACCAGAGGCTTTACGGCAAGAATGATGATGAGAGTTTTGAGTTTCAGTCAAGTGGGATATGTCCAAAGATTTTCGTCGGTTTCTGTCCACCTGGATTTGAATCCTTGGAGCCTCACCTTGAATTCCAGGACAAAAGGAAATGTGGTTTGTGGCTTGCGCCCTGGCTGAAGAGTAAGGAGATGAGAACCCAAATCTTGGCTCTGCCACAGGCTCTCCTTTGAGATGGGAGGTGAGGCGTTGAATATCCCTGTGCGTCAGCTCTCAAGAATGAGGACAGCAGCCCTAGCAAGCTTTCGTGCCAGCTTACGTGATATTTCTTTCTATCAAAAAGAAAAAAAAATCAAAAAAAAACAAGGTGTCCCAGATTCTCTCACTGCTTCTGAAAACACAGACCATTGACTACTATAGAGTGGAATAAATAATGACAGCATGCTGCAATCACACCCAGGCAGGAGGAGGATCCAAGCAGCCATCTGCCAGGTGGTAGCTGGCAACTTCTGATGAAGAAGGATAGGCGAGCATCTAGGGTGATGGTGGGACAGGATGTGACAGCACTGAGTGGATGCACACACCTCTTGATGTGCAGCAGGGCCACACGGGTGTAATTAGAGCAGGCAACAAGAGATAAATCATCCTGGGCTTCCAAAACATCAGAGGCTTAGCAGGCAGTGCTCAGTGCAACACAGCTTACTCCAATACTTCTAATTCCTGGCTCTGCTTCTCTCCCTGTGACAGCCCTCTTGTTTATGGGGCTGCGTGATGAACCAGACCAGGAAGCTGATTCAGCTGAAAAACAAACTTCCTCCAAAAAGGCTCTTTCTCAACTTGATCAGTTGCCCCATTTGGCCCTGCCCAAACTTCCATGCTAAAGGAATCCAAAATAGCAAATGAAGTCATGCTTTCTGTGGTAAGAAAACTGGCCTCTGCATGCACACGGGTCCTTACCATGTCTGTCACCAC
The DNA here is from genome assembly GCF_964034855.1 of Anser brachyrhynchus. NCBI lineage: Eukaryota > Metazoa > Chordata > Aves > Anseriformes > Anatidae > Anser > Anser brachyrhynchus. The sequence continues at coordinate 1,846,241 of NC_137695.1, forward strand.
AGCCCATTTCTGCCTGGCCTTTGTTAGCCAACACATCTCACCGAGGATATAGGCTTGTGCTGAAGTCACTCATCATAGAATCATCAAGGTTGGAATAGACCTTCAAGATCATCTGGTCCAACCATCACCCTACTACCAATGTCACCCACTAAACCATGTTCCTTCCCCTTGGTAGGGGGATGCCCTGTAGGACTAGTCAAGACATGGCGTGCAGTTAGGAGTGGATGGGACTACTTTTTCTCCTTGTCTGAGAGGGGAGATATTAAAACACCTCTGACACCTCCCAGGTAAGCTCATCTTAGAGAGCTACATTCAGTCCAGCTCAAATCTGGGTATGCACTTGAAGTGTTGGTGAAATCAGATTTTGCAGGAAGGGGTCCTCAAAAAGCTCCTTGGAGAAGCAGAAGCTGTCTGCAAAAGTGCTCACCCCGTGGCTCAGAGAGCTGCAGGAGGAGGTATAGGAGGTATCCCTGTGTGCCTGCGGCAATGGGTGCTTCTCTCAAGGTCTTCTGAAGCTGTTCCACCAGCCATAACGCTGAGCATGGAGGGGTGCCAGACAAAACTCTGCAGCAGGGATGCAAGAAGCATCAGCAGTCTTTGCTAGTTGCAGAGCCCGAGTGAATATGCGGTGCAAGGAAGCTCTAAAACAGCCATGGGGTCAAAGGTCTCTGTTCCTATGACCCTTGTGGTTTAGAGCTTCCCTGGAGAGATGGGACTCTTGAGTTCAAAGCTGCTCCTCATTGACTCAGGCCAGGGATTTTATGCTGTAACTTTCTCCTTTCCCAAACATCTACGTCACGGGGCTGTCACTGGGGTGTCCCACAGTTGGAGCTGAATGCTGCGGCACAGGCAGATCATAAAGCTTGGATCCAACTGCTGCTCTAAAGCCTTTTTTGATACTTTCAGACAGAGTGAAGTGGAACTAATGGAAGAGATTTCAATCTCCTTTTTCACCTTTAACATGCCAGGCAGTGATGCATTGTTCCCGGGAGGCAGTGAGTTAGATTTAGATTCCTTCAAGCAGAGCTCAGCATAGTTTTTCCCCCTCGCGTGTGATTCTTAAACTAAGTGAAAAATGGCTGAAGAAATCTTGTCCTTTGACAACTGTGCGATGGGTTTTCCTTATGACCCCCAAAACAGATGAATTACCTAGACCTTTTCTCTCCAGTTCTGTATCTGCTGCATTGTAGCTTGGCCATCATCAGTCCTCAATACCTGAGCCCTGAGGGCTGCAGAGAGGAGGCAATCTCTCCAAGGAGCTTCAGTGTCACTACTTTGTAATTCTAAGTCCCCTGGGCAGGACTAATCATTGAAATGCTGGTTGGAAGGGACCTCTGAACATCTTGTCCAGCCTTCAGCCCAGTGTTAAGTGGTTCATCTAAATAGAAATCCTACGTTTAGTCTGTGATCCATATCTGGAGAGAGTTGGGACACAGATGTCACCCAAAGGTGCTCTCCTCCATCCACCAGCTCTAAAAGGAGCTCAAGATGTTCAAGCCCATTAGTAATCTACCTCTTCTGCATGCCACCATCACCAACACTGTGACCACTTTGGCTCAAATTCATATCGTCCTCTGGTGGTAACAGCTTTTGATTTATTGACATAGAAATAGTGGCACACTGGTGATGTGTGCTGCCATTATTGTTACACAGAGGATTACATGGCACAGAGATCTTCCTGAGCAGGTCTGCCTGCAGATCACATGCTTTGCTTCCAGGAAAGGCCAGGTCTTGCTGGGGCTGAACACACTGTGAAGTATAATTCTGTCCCCTACCACTAAAAGTCCAAAGACAAGACAGAGAAAGGACCAGGTGGGGTGGCAATACAAGAACAGTCCTTATGCCACCCAAACTGAATATCTGGAGCAGTATCACAGGAGAGTGCCTGAAGGCTTGGAGTGCTCACCCAGGATCCATATTGCTCCACGTCACGACCATTTTGCCCGCATATATTCTGCAGCTGAGGATTAGTACATTTAATTTTGAAAACTGTTGCCTTTTCCAAATTGCTTTCTTTTGCATCTGTAGTGAGGGAAGATGCAAAGGGATTAAGTCCTCCTCCATCTGGCTGAGAAGTGCACAGCCTCGTATGTCCTTGGGTGAGCAGCACAAATAGAAACCAGACCCCAGTTTCCATATCTTCAAAGAAGGAAAGGACTGGGCCTGACCACTTTTCACGCTGAGCTATGTGCAAAGACTGAGCTTGTGAGCCTTAGCCAAGAGATTTGATCACGCAGATTACAGCCGTTTGTTCTACCACCCCTCAGCACACAAGAAGGCCAAAAACTATTCATTCCTTCACACTCCTGGAGCATGTAGGGGTGGGAAAACCACAAAAATAGACTTTGAATTTTTCTGTTCACAAATATCCTGTAACATTATCATTTCGTGTGTTCAGGGGTGTCTGTAGCCTAAAATCTCTGGATGGCAGCTCCTCTGCTAAGTGGAAAGTTCTTTTCCAAACTGAAAGCCCTCCATCTTTGACATCCCAGAGGTGGTCTGGCAGCTCGCTGCCCTGTGAAGCACAAGTGAGAACTGCTGGGGGAGTCACACAGGTGTGGCAAAGTAGGGGTTTTAACAGTATTTTAAGACACCATCTCTTGGGGAAGGCTAAGTAAGGGTTCTTTCTGCCTTTGGGTTGAGGAATCCCTTGCAGATGAGTTTGTTCCAGCTATCTACTGTTAATGATTGCACTGAGTCTTTAAAGCCTCGAGTGCACTGCTGTAGATATCAAGTTAATGATTCCTCCTTTTGGCTGGGCTACTTGGAAACAAGCAGAGGTTTTCTATAGAGGATGAAGCAGAAAACCAAAGTTTTATAGCTTGAGCAGCTCAGGATAACTTTTTCCAAGGCCAGGACTCAGCACGGGTCCATGAGATGTCTAAATGTCACTGGATTAGATCCCTCTCTGCTGCAGTCAAAGGAAGAGCTAACGCTGGTCTCATGGTTGAAGAACGAGGTCTTAAAGCAGGACCACGGGTGTGCTTACAAAACCCCATGATGGGATTCCTTTGTTCTACCAAAGTGACTGTGGTAAGGAGCCCCAAACCTGGTTGTTGGTTATACACAGTCACCATCTCCCCAGCCCTACCAACACTGCTGCTGCCCGTTAAGAGATCAAGGCAAAATGCTGATGGTCTCCTAGAGAAGGGCTAGAAAATAGGGTGTGAGAGCAAGACCAGCTGGTTGATATCACCCTGTCCCAAGGTAGGCAGGTGGTCTGAAGTACAACAGAAGGAAATGCCTTTGCACATATGTTTTTTTTAATGAGGTGTTAATTGGGCATTGGGTGAATAGGACAAAGAAGCACAGAGGATGTGGCTTGAGGTTTTGGCTGATGTAAAGCTGGAGGCCTGGAATAAACTGAAAGTGATTTTTTTTTTTTTTACAGCCCCTTCCTGTGATTTCCAACAGGAGAGAGACACCAGGTGGGCAGGCAGCTCTGCTCCAAATCACAGCTGGCTTTGGGGAGCTTTTTGTGGGCTGGTGATGAGGTCTCCAGGTCTCTCTGCCAGTGCTGGCTGTGGAAAGAGAGACCTCTAGGACGCTAAGGTGAAGGTAGGAGGCAATCTGCCTCATCCCCTGCTCTCAGGCAGTAGAGGGAGAGGGGACAGGATGCCCACGCAGGACTAGCTGGGTGGTGCAGGATGTCTCAATATACAGCCCTGGTGCCAATAATTAACACATGTGAGATTGATGAAAGAAACCAATGGGGGATGATTATTTTGCTGCCCACATGAGAGAGCTTTCTCCCTTCCTTCTCCCCCCAGTCCTACATCTGGTAGTAATTTTACAGCTCAAAATAGAAAGGAAGTAGAAGAGAGGGGCTTAGCCAAGCTTGGGCCCATTTGAGGAGAATAGAGACAATTTGTTCGAGGGAAACAGGAGGGGTGTTGGAAGGCTGCTTTGTTTCCCACACCACTTGTGTCCTGCTGCAAAGGTGTACTGGTGGGTGATGCCTCCCATGCATTGCCTGGGGTTTGGGTACAGCAATAAGGGCTGTAAGCCCATGACCATCTCTCTTGTATCCTCCAGACTCCCTGAATCTGGCATCTGGAACGGGAGAAAGAGGATGTGACGTCTATGCTTTCCAATACCTTGTGCTATAATATCTTTCTCATAGCTTAACCAGAAAAAAGGAGTCTGGTGGGATGTCTTCAGCTGCCCCCCTCATGTGCTCCAAGCCCCAGCCCCGCAGTTGGGGTTGCTGTGGGAACACTCACCGTGCACCTTGGGCACCTTGGCTTTCAGGTGTCGCTCGCACTTGGCCTTGGCTTTTAGCAGTAAGAAGATCTGCTCCTCTTTGGTGATGACATCGTCAGCATCCACCTGCAGCAATGGCAGAAACGAGGTTAAGCTTCAGCACAGGAAAAGCAGCAGGGCACAAGCTACCTAGACAATGCAGATGATCTGAATGCACAATCTCCATCGCACCAACAGTTTCTTTCACCAGCCTTGTTCTTCCCATCTCATTTTGCTCCCTAATTGGTGTCCAAGCAACACCCTCTACAAGATGCCACATGGAAATATTTGTGTACAAGGCAAAGGAGGCGCACATTGCAGTTGCACGCAGCAAACACATGCTTGCACGCAGAAAGGGAGCAACTTCTTGGGTGGCACGCCTCAGTTTGCAGCTTGGAGGGACAAGGCTATTACCCAAGGGAAATAAAGCATTCTAGTAAATAACATAGGCGCAGCATTTTTAAACACTGTTTCCTTTGGGACACAGAAGCATAATTAAATATAACGCTCAGGGTGGCAAAGCAATGCTTTGTTTGCTGGCACCCACCTCTTGGAAAATACTACCAGGGGGTAAAAGTTCAAGGGCTTTTTCTCCCTTTAAGAATCACAACCTGGCATCATGAATGCTGTGCTATTTACAACCTCTTTTTCAGGCCTTCAGCCCCATGGAGTCAGTTCCTATCAATATCCTTCCTAAATCCAAGAACAAGTACAGAGGGGGCTGCCCTAGGGGGCTGTCTATGAGGTGACAGCATCTGCCCCCTGACTGAGGGCTCAGGGAAAGGAGGCTGTGAACATCACCCTGGAAGATTTGATTTCTTCCCCTCTATGTTCTGCCTGTAAGGTTTCCAGAGGTCAAGGAACAAGAAGAAGGGATGGCAGAGCAGGGAGGGTGCTTTACCCAGAAGCTACTTTACCCTCCTCTGTTTGCTGCTTGCTGATACACAATGATACAAGGCCCTCTGAGACACTTGTTGGTCACAAAAACCATCTTGTTTCATGAAGCTGGCACTTTCCCGTTAGGCAGGGCTGGCCTCTGGAAGCTGGGGTTACACCCATGGTGTAGGCCTGACCAACAAGTGCTTTGGTTATCATGCCATTAAGAGCTTTGATCTAATACAATACGGCCGCTCTCATTTCCTCGTGTGCCTCTTAGGTACTTGGTTTGTGTCCTGCTCAGGCATCCAGGACCAGTCCTCTCTTTGCATCGATTTCCCTAATACTTTTTTTTTGGTCTTCATTAAACTGTAAAAGCAGTAAGAGCAGAGCCTACCTTTCCCTGGACTTCTACAGGACTTAGCACTTTTTCTTAATGGTGTAATTTAATCAAAAATGACTGCTGTACTATTTTATAGAAAGCAACAGTTTTATTATTATTATTTTTTAATTTATTAACCTGTATTGACTGTGCTGGTGAGACTGGCTGCAGTAAATCTGTTATGCCTATGGTAGCTCTCCACATCCTGATGGATGGAGCAGGTCTAAACCTCAGTGCATAGCTGAAGGCCAATCTGTTCTCAAGACTTATTACAAATAACATAATGAAGGTTAATGAAATCCAACTTAAAAGTAAACCTAGACTTTATTTCACATGTGGTCCTACAGAGGGGAACGGTGAATGCTCAAGCAGCTGATGTGCTAACAGACACACAGATGGATATCTAGATCTGATAAGGGGATTCTGAGTAAAACAGAAGTTAGTTTTTCATACCCTTGGAAAAAATCCACACTAAAATCCTCTTTCAGAAGTGGGAGATGGTTTCAAAACATCAATATTAATGCAAAATAAAATTATCCCTTTCCAGATGTTTGGCCAGTCCACATTTAAGGCAATATCCAGCATTTAAACTCTTTTATTGGAAACATAAAACCTTGGGTCCAATCCTGCTGTCACTTGCAGCTGCATGAATCCTGAACAATTCCATCAAAGCCAGAGGAGTTACTCTGGATTTATAGTGGCTGAATAGAGCAGAATGCTCTATGAATGCTCATCCTCAGGGATTTCAAATGATACATCCCTTCATCCTCAGCTTCCTTTGGCCATGCTCTGAGAGGGGACAGCTCCTTCCCAGTAGGATGTACGATGTCCTGTCCAGGCCAGGCACAGGAAATAATTTCTATTTCCCAGAAGCAGAGCTGAGGCACCAAGCTCTGTGCCCAGAGCAGGGTGCAATAGCTAGGACAGAGCTCTGAACTGAAGCTGGCTTTTCAGCTTTCCTGAGCCCTGGAACCAGGGATTATCAGCTTTGCACTTCCAAAATTTGTCAGACTATTCAAAAAATAAAATAATAAAAACAAATATATATATATATATATTCCCCATTTCCTCCCCTCTCCCCAAGCCGATATAAATACTAAGAGATATGTTTAAACCATATTTTTTTGTGTTTCTAGGCAACCTGCTGTAGGTGGCCCTGCCTGAGCAGGGGTCTCAGACCAGATGGCCTCCAGAGGCTCCCTCCAACCTTAACCATTTTGTGATTCTCCTTGGCTGAGGAAGATGAAACATGTATGTAGATGTATACATGAATAAGAACAGAGATTTTCATTGAATCCTCTGGCTTAAAGAAGATGAGCCTGCCTCAAGAGATGTGGAAAGCTCTGTCCCTCATGGCATCCTTCTGGACAGATTGTGAGATGAAAGAGGTTCACACCGTGCTGAGTGAAGAACTGGTTGACTGCAGAGCTCAAAGTATGGTAGTGAATGGGGCTACTTCTGGGGCACTGGGTGATCAACAATGGTGTGAAATGCCTAAAAATGCCTAAAAATTCTTTATTGTGAGGGTGGTCAGACACTGGAACAGGCTTCCTAGCAAGGTGGTTGATGCCCCATGACTGTCAGTGCTCAAGAGACATTTGGATATTGCCCTCAATAATATACTTTAATGTTTAGTTAGCCCTGAAGAGGTCGGGCAGTTGGACTAGATGATCTCTTCCAACTAAACTATTCTATTATATTTAAAGAAAATCTGAAATGCCATTCTTTTGCTGCTGAATGACACACATTAAACACCTAAGAAGCAAAACTGGTCTGACTGCAGCTGGGACAAGACAGGATGACAGGCTCAGAGCCACCTTTCTCATGCTTCACCATGCTTAGTCTCCAGCCCTTGTCCACCATCTTGCTGGGATATTTCAGCACATCAGCCCTGCTGAAAGCTCTCCAGAAACAGCAGTGTGCTGCCAGATCAGGCGCTGAAATGGCTCAGACTTCGGCAAAGGGCTGGTACACAGGATAAGGCAGACAACCACAGCTGGACACTGTAGAGCAGCTTTGGACCTGCCAGATGCTGAAGCACCTTTCACTGTTCATTGCCACTTTTTTTTTTTTCCCCTGTACACCTGATTTTATTGCTCTGTCTTCTGACCTTAAGACAATGCCTCACTCTTTGTGTTTCTAGCCTAAGCTGTAAGGTTAAATGAAACCAACAGGAACATTTTCATTGCAACACAGGTGTACTCGTGAAATTAGACATATTTGGGTCAGGCTTGGCAAAACTTCCTATTTGACAAACATCCTTGATACCTGATCCAAATATACCATGGGATGGCCTCACTGAAATCATTAGCAGACATGTGTACCAACTTCTTTGAATCTGAATATCCCTGGACAGCAAAATAAGTGGCTTCACTTTCAGAAGTGCTGAGGTATGGGCTGCAGGAGCTTCGAACAGGTGGGAACCACTGCTGGCAAACCAGCCAGTGGCTTGGAGTAGATTTGAATCCCTAGGGTTGGGAGAGAGACAGGACTAAATACATGTGCATGAGGCATCTAAAATACCAAGTGGTGCAGAAAAGGGGAAGGATGGCAGTTAGTTACAGTTTTGCAGAATTTGAGCACAGAGAGGCACAAGATGGAGAGAACACAGTGTAAGAGAAACAAGAATGATGTATGTAAGTTACATGAATAGATTCGAAACAGAACTAGACAAATTAATGAAGGACAAATCCCTCAGTGGCTATTAAGCACCGTAGCCTACATGCTAATTTTGATGCAGGGAGGTCTTGAACTGCTGACTACCGAATGCTGGAAGGTGACAGCTATAAGAGCTCTCTCCTTTTCTAAACATCCTAAGCTGACAGCTCTGGGAATGCTCTGTCAGAACAGAAGGTCAACTCAATAAGGTTATTTTTACATTCCTGTAGGTCCTCTATTTTTCCAAGGTAAGAGAAACATCCATGCCCTGCTGTGCATCCAGATAGGTGAATATACATTTAGGGCACAGTCCAGTGTGGCACACTCAGCATAATCTGCTTTGATTATTCTGTACACTTACTCTTCAGGACCAGAGAAAAATCAATTAAGAGAAGATGCTAGAAGTGTTCCTTCCAAGCAAATACTGTAGCCCCAGCCCATACAGATTTAATTACCCATCTTTTACAAAGAACCTCTTCTACCTGCCTGGAGGCCACCTATTTGCAACCCAGTACTTCTCACCTTCTGCTTCTCTAGACAACCATTAGTCAGACAAAAGGAACAAGTATCATACCTTATAAATACAAAGCCTGCCATATTGGCTAACTGATGACCTCCACAGCAGCACTTATCCATCTAAGATGCTCATGCAGGGCTCCCCTTATAGTCCTTGGAGATTTAGCTACAGAGATCACCTGAGATTCATTCCATTGTCAAGCCACCACCTAAACCAAGTCAGATCAGCTGTGCCTTTTTTTTTTTTTTCTTCAACAACTATAAGGGGACATGACTCAGATAAAGATATCTTTTTTTTTTTTTTAAATTTAATTTTATTTTTTTTTTGAGTCTGAAGCAAAGAGAGCACTTCCTACTCCAGAGTTTTTCCAGGTGGATTGGTGGTATCCTCTCATTTCCTGGTGGTTAGGGTCATAGGCTATACTGTTGCCATTTTTTTTGTACTGGTGCTATCTGCACAAAGTTTCTTCTATACATTGGACAACAGATGCAAAGAAAATCATTTTTAGAGATTCTCAGAAAACCTTTCTTGTGGGGCAATTTAGGTTGTTATTTAAGTTTGGTTTGATTTCAGGATGAAGCATACTTCTTTCATAATACAAAAAGAAGAAAAATACATTAAGTAAATAAATCAAAACCATCTTTGTAAAACATGTAATTGCTGGAAATTTCCACATGAGGTGAGAGAATTTCCAAATTACTACTAGTCTTATTGGCTTGATAAGAAATGTGTATTCAGTTCAAGAGCTGGGGACGTGGACACGTTGACAGCTCTGGACCTCTGGAATGGCTGCCCAAAGTGAGTCCCTGATTCCAATGCAGGTGATGCAATAGGAGCAGCCACAAATCTTTATTTATGAAATACCTGAAATATTCAGAAGCTTGAAGGAAGCTTTGCTTGTGTTTACTAAGAATTTAACTGAAACTGTGCCTCTTCAAGAAAATCCAGTTCTGGTTGTTTCTATCACAAAATGAGGAAACTCAAGCACTTAGAAAAAAAACAAAGTCAATGGTTGGACCAACGCTAAAGGCAAGTATAGAAAGAAGGGCTCTCACATCTCTCTGCCTGACCTGTTCAGCTGCACTACCTCTTTTTTTCATGACAAGGTGCCCATCTCAGACTTGTACCTTCTCTCTCACAGGCCATTAATTCTTGTTTTTAAGCACTTTCCAAGCCTTGATTCATCACAGAAAGGACGCCAAATCTCTGTCCCTGCTTACACCACAGAATTAAACTTTTGATGACAAAGCAATACTCCCCATTGCAACCATAGATGGGGTTTAGGATGAGTTATTTAGGGGTGGTTTGAGTCCTTAAGGGGTGCAAATTGCCAAGTTCCAGGGAACAGCTTTGATTTTACTCACAGAGCATTTCACAAAAAATATGATAGCCCTGAAGAGGGAGAGCTTTGGGCAGCTGGAGTCTGTAGTAAGCGGCCACCTGAGCAGAGCTGACAAGATCTGCAGAATCAAGGAGCAGAGATTTTCTGGTTTGAGCACCGGGAGCAAGAGAAGCATCTGAAGGAAGTCAGAAATAGTGTCACAGCTAGGTATATCTCCCAAAACTAACCGTTTGGAAGGATGAGGTCAGCGTGCCCCTGCAGAAGGTAATCACTGCAAAAGATCTGACAGCAAATCCCTTTCCACGAGACTTCCCTAACTTGCTTCAGCACAAATTCCTGCACTGAGCTTACTTGGCACCACAATTATACAAGTTCAGAGACTTAGACAGGCCCGGCAGTACACGGGTGGGTGCAGGAGGACAGCTTTGCCCTGCACTCCTGCCATTACAGGCTGGGTGCAGCTGGGTGGGATGTGGTGTCCTCTCTGGCCTTCCCAATTTTGCAGCATGAATGCATCTGCTACTTTTTCTCAAAGGTTCTCACCTCTTGGCTTCCCGGTACTGTTTTTATTTTTATTTTATTTTTTGTCAGAAAATTTCCTTGTGGAGGAACAATCTAGGAATGTTTTTTCTCCCCTTTGTTCAGAGAAAGCAGAAATGCAGAGCAGGAGACAGGCCAAGCAGGGAAGGGTGAAATGACAATGCTATCCAGAGCCTGTCAAATCAGTTTTCGTTTTTTTTTTTTTTTTTTCCTTGCCCCCAGAGGAGGCCATAGGGTAATTATGATAATGTTTTCTGGTATTTCCATTTCATTGGCTGATCTCCCAGCCACTAAAGTAAACCCCAAATCTCAACGGGGAGGTCATATTCATCCTTGTTTATGGGACTCATTTTCAGAAATAACACTATCCTTTTTGTGAAACTTCCCTGGCAGCAGCTCAAAAAATAGCTAAAGGCAAACAGATTCCTTGGTCAGGGTTGAGAGCATCACAGCCGCTGGATGGGCCCAATGCAAGGGATTGCTGGTGATCACCCTCCTGGATGGCAGTACACCAGGTAATTGCCAGTGTGAAGCAGAAAGAGGGTGCAGGTGGCAGGGGGGCATGAGAAGGAAAGGGAAAAGGTAAGTGTGGAAACGAAAGCACCGGTGTTGGTGATCTGGAGGCAAAAGAGAGGTCCCAAGGATGCTGGAACAGGGCAGGAGAGAGGGCAGCACAGCGGGGATTCAGCAGCCTTTGGCATAGCCTTCAGCATGGCGTGAAGCAATCTGGGTCAGCAAGGAGCTCGTGGTGGTGTGGGATCAGAGGCAGGAAGATGTGGCAGCATGTAGGTGGTCGGGAACGTCAGGCGTTGCATGAGGATGGGGCAAACACTGAGATCCTGGCACCTGTTTTATTTATTTATTTATTTATTTATTTATTTGTTTATTTATTTATTTTTAATGAATGGCATTTAGGTGAGAAGGGATGGATGCTCTTGGTTCTTGTGTGATCGGGTTTAGATATCTAGTTTTCCCCTCTGTTTTCCCCTACACTTCTGCAAGTATTTGTGCAAGCCTGCACCTCCTGGCCACCGGACGCTGCTGATTTACTGAGGTCCAGATGAACCCAGTCAAGTACGGAAGGACCAGGGATTGGTATATGGTGTCTTGGACAAAACATACCTTGTGCAATCTCTGTTACTGGATCTGCTGCCAGACCCAAAGCGAAACAGGATATATACAGATATATACTCGTGGATATACAGAGCAGGGTAAATACAGATAAACAGAGCTTATTCTCCTACAATTTGGGCAACACTGGATTTGCCCATTGACCAGACAGTTTAATTCCCTTTCCTCACTAACTGCTACCTCCATGCATCTTTTCCCCTGACTGCCCACGTGTTATCATCACCTGGGTATAAAAATGACATAAGAAAACAGCAGCAAAATGCACTGGGGGAGAGCAGGGAGTGGGGCTTGCTCTGCCCTGAGGGACATAGTTAAACTGAATAGGCATTATTTCCAACATTAGAAAAAAAAAATGTGGTTTGCAACCTATTTCCTGTCAGGTTAATGCTGGAAAGATTTAAAAATAAATAAAGCTGGAGTGCCAGTTGGCCGAGATGGAGATACAGTAGCAGAAGCAGCAGCGGCACGCTCCACTGCCAGCAGCTAATGGCAAAAGCTCCGGGAGCAGAGCTGTGGTTTGCTCGGACACCGGGGTGGCGAGGAAGATGGTGGGAGGAAGGCCAGGTCCTAGCAAGAGACCCTGATTCAGGCGTGAGAAGGGAGACTTTAAGCCCCCGTGATGCTGGGTGTGTGTTTGATGTGGGTTGTGGTGGTGGGACTGAGTGCTCATCCCTCGTGTGGCTGCAGCACAGTGCGTGCAGAACAGGGCTAAAACAGCAATAAAACACAGGTCTTGGTGAGGTGCTGAGCATCGACATCCCTGCCTGGGGTGGGACCAGGCGTGGGGCCCTTTTCTGGTCCCCAAGCTCTGCTGCGCCCCATGACGGACGAGCACCCGTCTCTCTCAGCACCCTTCATGGTGCTAGAGCGATAGCAGGAATTCGGATCGGAGGGAACTGGGCGTGTGGGTGCTGAGATGAGCCCTCTGCGCTGCTGTCCTGCCCTGTAGGTGTGTGTCCCTCACCCCATCCCATCTCCAGAGGACAGAAATCGACCTCCGGAGATGTCTTTGGGTGAGGACTGAGGTTGTAAAGACTGGGCTGGGACAATGAAATCAACAGGGCCTGAGTGCAGAAGGGTGAAAGGAGGGGGACATCCAAGAGGGACACAGCTAAGGAGGGGATGGGGGAATGGGAGCTGCTGTGAGCAGAAGGCAGAGCTGGTTGAATCCTGATGAAACAGCACGCTGGGAGCTGTGGAAGCACGGAAAGCTTAGCGCACAAGCTGCCCTGCCCTCTGCCTGCTTTTCCCAGTCTCCCAGAGGGTAAATGAAGTTGGTGGTTTTGCCTTAATCCCTTGACCACATCACCCAAACCACCGCCTGCTCCAAGGCAGCAGCAGGACTCTGCTCTGGCCAGCTGGGCTCAGGGACCCTGCCCTGCACCCACGGACAGCCCAACAGCCCCCTGTGGTGCTCAGGGCTCTCTCTGCCCTTCCCAGAGCTGTCCCCACCAGGCTGGTGGATCCCTGCTCTTCTTCTTACCCTCAGAGCCGGGTCTGCCATGACTAGGAGGTGTCTACGCACCCAAGGAGCTCGTCTTCCTATTTCTCAGTGCCTCGATGCCCTGCTGGGAGAAGGACATGCTCCTTCCCTCAGTCATAAATCCATCCATGCCCTTGTGTAATGCAGTCCAGCTCTCAGCATGGATTTCCCATGACTGCTGCAATAAGAAAGACGGCACTGAATGGGAAAGAAGAAAAGTTGGCATGGAAAGATGTTTTGCAGAACTGGGACTGTCTCATCTTATCGTGACATTTAAAGATCTGTGATATCTACCAAAGGCATGGCCAGGTGAGGGCACTGCAATTTACTGAGCTTCTGCTAAGAAAGGATGCTGGCCCTTTGGAATCCATTGTCCATGTCATACCATGCCCATGCCATACATCACCATCACTGGTGAATGCATTTGCACGTGCTACACGGGCACACACAGTTTGTCACCACAGGGATGGGTAGAGGACACATCTGGTCCTGCAGCATGTATGTCTGCTGTTCCTTGGGGAATAGATCATTCCGATTTGGTCTCATTGATGCCCTTCCAATCCCATTTACTTTCACTTTGCCTTGGGGAAGCCTCATCCCTCAAGCTACACAAGCAGAGCAAGAAGAAAATCTGCTTGGACAAAGCACAACTTGCAGACTCATCATAACTCATGCCACAGGGAATTAACTGATCTGAAAAAAGGTGTCCACTGCATTTGACGATAATAGCAGAAGATTTTTGGGGGATGAGGTGGTGCCATGCCAGCAATAGAAGAGACCCTTTATCATCCTTGTCACTTCCAGACTCTTGAAGATGATTACCTGTATGGCTATCCTTCCTCAGCTATCCTGCCATGTAAATGCCCCTCTTACTAAGTGATCTCACGATTTACAGTCAGCACGTACAATTCATCAAGGGGAACTGACATGTATGGTACATTGCCAGGACATGGAGTTTTAGGAGAACATCTGTCTCACCAAAATTATTTCCTGCTTTCCTGCTTTACATCCCTGGAGCAAACAAGGTGGAACCCAGGAGGCTGAGCTATGAAAATGTTCCTTCCAAGCAAGGAGAAAACCCATGTCAAGTATTTATCTATGCTATCCAAGCAAAGGTGGTCTTCCTGGTAATTAGAAGACGGAGCTGGTGTAGAGAGCTCGGTAGCGATCAGTACGGATTTGAGTTACTTTCTTGGGTCATAAATAACACACATTACACTCCTCACTTGTGCAACAGGATTACTGTAGTCAGGAATGATAAATCCCAACCTAAAGCTAACGTCTAAAACATTCAGATGAATCACACCCTAAAACTGTCAAGTCTGCCTTCTGACTGCAGTGGGTCCAGACAAGGCATCTGCAGATCATCTCGAACGAGGTGAGACGAAACCTAGCCTGAGTGCCTTGGCTGGGTAGCCCCAGGGCTGTCTCTTCTGCAGAGGGGCTGTAAGGCTTAAACCCAAGCTAGGAAAGCAGGTCTGTGCTCTCCGAGCTGCCAAGGGGGTGCAGGATTTCTCCTGGGTGCCTACATAGCAAACATGAAGCTGAATGTGATGCCCGACCCTCCCATGACTTGGGGTCCTGTTGTTGGCTGCTAAGGGAGTCTCTTGTCTGTGCCCGGCTGGCTGAAAAATCAGGGGGGCTGTAAAAGACAGAGGAGGTCACTCTGACATTGGGCTGTGATTTACCTTGGCTCACAGCAGTACACTGCTGTCATCTTTAGGGGATGATAAAGTGAATTGTGCTATGAGATCCCCCTGTTTCCCAGTGTGTGGGCATAGCTGCAGTGCTGGCTTCTCTCTTTTCTCCTCATCCTTTGGAAGCAGATGGTTTCCTTCAGGATCATACCTTGCTGTCTACAGCAATCATTTTATTTTTCCTTTTACATTTCATTTTGTACGTTTTTCAGAGCACGGCTGGAGTCCAACGGGCCATGGAAGTGGGAACCATGCAGACCTCTCCTTCCCGTGCTCCTACCGCAGATGCAAGGAAGATCTCCTGCGTACAGACCCAGCTGCCCAAATAGATGCTGCTGTGGCCTTTCAGAGCTTACTGACTCCACGCTCTCTGTTGTCCTGTGATGGTTTAAATGTCACTTTGGACAGAGCAATAGAAGGGACAGTACCTTTCTTGGTTCTTCATGAGGAAGTTTGACTCCTTTCACTTTGTCCGCCCAGCTCCCTTACACCTCTCAGAAACAATTCCTTCTTTTGGATTTATCTCCTCATTCTCAAAGCTTCGCACTCTGATTTTTTAAAGCCTTGCTAGGAATACCCTCCCTGGGCGAGGGAGCTGGAATTCAGTGCCTCACTCAGGTCCTCAGACAGACAAGACAGATGGTTGCCGTCGGCTGGGCCAAGGATGCAAACAGAGCTGTCTTAACACCCTCCAACACATATTCTCTTGTTATCCTCCCACGGTGGAAATTACTGATAAGAAGAGCAGGAGAATCATCTATATTAAATCACAAGATTAGATCTCTAGGAAAAGAGCACTTTTGTTTTTTTTTTTCTTCCCCACCTCCCCCCCCCCCCTTCTTTTATTTCTGGTATCAGCAGCAAAGGCACCGAGGGTTAGAAAGCACAGTGCCTCGGGGGAGTGTGCTGGGGACGAGGATGCCAGCAACCTTCACTTTGCTCTCCAAACTGCACAGAAACTGGATTATCTCAATTTCACAACTAATTGCTCTTGCTTGCCTGTAACCAGGTCAATAGCATTAATGGTTAAGAATGAAAGACTCCCAGTAGAGTGTCTAATTGAAAGCCATTTAGGAGCAATTAAAAGAATGGTCTAGGAATAAACACCTGCTTTTTAAGTAGTAATAACAGCAGATAACACCCTGGTAACTTTGGTCCATGAGTACTAATAAGAGGTGTGCCGCTGTCATGCATCGGCAGCCTTTAAGGGTAGTTATGATCAAAATTAGACAAGATCCAGCTTCCTGTAAAGAAATATCAAATATTGTATATGTTGATCCGATCGCACACAAATATCTTTGGGTTTGTTTCAAATCAAACCAAACTTTTCCAAAACTGCTTGTGAAATAGTCATTAGAATGTTGAATGTAACACAGTTAAATATGAGAGGTTCCCCCCAAGAATATCTATGGAGTGAAAATCATATTCTTCCTATTATTTGCCACGAAAGTGACAAGCATGCCAAATTTGATGAGAGGTGCACAGGTAAGAAGACCAGACATCCCCTGTATTGCAGGGAGGGACTGCACGGCCATGGGGTGAGCTAAATCAGCGGTCTGTTCTGATGGAAAGATCTTATTCTGGAGGAAGGGGTGGGTTATTTCCTATTTCTGTTTTCTTGTCAGATTCAGGCTGGAAGGGACCTCAGGACCTCACCTACTCCAAACTACTGCCCAAAGCAGGATAAGCAATGAGACTGGATATCTAGGCTTTATGCAGTCAGGTCTTCAAACAAATTACACTACAAGCATGCAATGCAGAAGAAGAGGGGAGCTATGACTAGGGGTGAGGTGGAAAAGGGGAAGGCAGGGAGAAAAACCCTTCAGCATCAGCTTGCTGTCACATCCAGTTAGGTGTCCTGCACCCTCCAGATGGCTGACCTTCAGATGACCAGAGTCTTCTGCAGAGCTGCTGCCCCTCTTCTCCGAGTAGCACTGACAAGGCTGTCATTCGGGGTTGAAAAGGAAGCAAGGTGAAGAGCCAGCACTTGTTCCAGGCTCTGAGCCTCTCCCTTCCTCCTCCTCTCACTTTTCTGTTTTTTTTTTTTTTTTTTTCCATGCTTATTTCTACTTGCCCAACAGTTTTCTCCTTACTTCTCTGCGCTCATGACCGACCATGTCATCAGGGGGCACAAACTGTCAACATCTTTTTATTTTCTTAGTCTACAGCCACAAGGAGTGATGTCTTTTCTTTATGATCAGAGGCTTTATTGCTTTCCTCTGAGGTGAGCAAGCAGCTGCCTTAGATTTCAATGAGAACATCACGCTGCCCAGACCTGGGCAAAACAGACAAGAGCTCAGTGGTTGGCTGAGTCCCCTGGAGGTGTTATCTGGCAAAGAGAAGTTTCTTGTGCGGAGAAGAGAAGTTTCTTGTGAGTGGAGGGCTTGCAAAAATCTTTTGAAAGCTGGAGGCTGTAATATGCTCCTTTGCACCTGAGTCAGACCTGTCCCGAGTCAGAAATCAAATGGAGAGTGGGAATTTGCCACCTGAAGACCAATTCTGTGCTTAAAACTGCTGTTGACTAAATAATGCTGAATGCTTTTGGGGTGTGGGGTAAGGAGGAGAACACAGTTCTTGCAGTGGAGCTGGTTCTCCTGGCCTGAAGGGAGAAATGGGGCTCAGAGCCAGAATAGCTCCTTGCCCCTAGTTTTGGGGCAACCATTCATGCTCTCCAATGGTGCCTGACTACTGGATCCAGTGAAAGATCAGCTCAGACACTGAAATATTTTGCTGTGATCTGCTCTCAGGGCTGCTCCCCGCTCCTTCTCCTTTGGTGAAGGCCCACCTGCATGACTCAAGGGAATCCCAATGGTGCACATGCAGGAAACTGATAGCAAAGAATTTGTCTCTCCAGGACAAGCAATTCAGACTTCCAAAATAAATATCCATGTCCTTGTCACAGGAAATGCTGGGACTTTGGAAAGTTCCCGGGGGGAGCCGAGGTGGACTGTAGCCCACCATCTCCGACAGCAACCCCAAACTGCTGTGCTTTTTGCTGGGCTATGAACTGAGTCCAAAGACATCCCTGTGATGCACCAGAGGGAGCCAGGAGCTGGTATGACTCCCAGCACCCCATCCATAGTGCCAGTCCATGACCATCCTGCTAAGTGCAGCTTCTGAGTCCCAGGTCAGATATCAACCAGAGCTTCCTCTTCTGCATGCGTGATCCATGCTGTGGGGTTATTTTAGCAGTCAGGTCAAGTCCTGCTTGAAAAACAGCCCTGATAACCCAAAGCCCTCTCTTTTGTGAATGCATTCATCAAACAGACTTCTCATGCCCAGACATTTCAGGGCCCAGCTGCTGCTGGCCACCAGGCTTGGCTTCCAGGTAGAGGCCAGACAGAGCTGCCTCTGCCTTTTATCCATTCCTGGAGGTGGGAAGCAGCACAACTGCGATGCCACTTCAGCATTACTTTAGCTCACCTTGCCTTTCCTGGTGCAACCACAGGCACGCAAAGCAGCTAGGAAGCAGCCTCTGCCTGCAAAGGACCTGAGACTCCGGGGCTAGGGTGCGTGACCCTACACGTGTTTTGAGTTTTCCAGCTCTGCCGTACAGGATCCCAACTCCCAGATTTGGACCTGCAATTGCTTTTTCACCATCTGAGGTTTCAATCTGCTGATGAGATTGAATGCTTATTCCAGACACCCATGAGGATTTCTCAGGAAGTAATATTCTGTAGGCTGCTGCTCACCTCGAGGAATGGACAAGCCCAGCTGGAGATGATTTTGCCTGGCATCATTTTTGGCAAGTGCAACTGCAGCATCACCCTTGGGCCACTGAGCAATCCGAGGCAGAGCTGAGGTGCATCTAGGAGGGCTCTGGGCAGAAAAGGCAGAGTGATGGGGAGAGCAGCACCAGGCTGGAAGATAAGTGCATCGTGCTCTGGGTGCACTGACTGCATGGACTAGAGCTCCACATAAAGGGACTGCACTGAGGACATCCCCACTGAGTCCCTTGTTAAGTCACCTTACAGTCATGAAACATTCTTCATGCATGTCATATCTCGAAGGGCCCAGTGCTGCCAGCCAAAAGGGAGATGAGATCTGCAGGTAGCTCCGAGCCCAGACAGCCCCCAAGGGCAATTCAGGGAGCGGAGCTGAGGCTGGAGCTGGGAGCAGAGCACGCGTGGCCTCAGGCACCTGGCACCAAGTGGCATGAGCGTGGGCTTGCAGCTACCGAGCTGCCTGGTTCGGATCCCAAACCACAGCTCAGCACCCGCGGGGCAGAGCATTGCCCAAGAGGCTAAACAGCCTCAGCAGGGAATGCAGGGTGACCCAGCCTTACCGGGCTGGTGCTGAATTAGAGGTGTGCACATACCTGTGCATATACAGAGCACCCAAGTGCCAGCATGCATCTGCATCACTGGGAGGGAATGCCATTGAAAAGTGAGCGCAGGACACGGCCTTTCTGCCTCAGTTTCGCCCAGGCGCAGCAGACCTCACCTTTCCTTGCCTTATCTGTTTTGGCCACCTCTGCCTGTGTGTGCACCTATGTCTCACTGGGGCAGGGAGAGAGGAAATGGCAGATTTCAGAGCAGGCCCCTGCAATGAACAGCAGCAAGCTGGAGAAGCGTTCACCTCTCTTCCACTGGTGTCAGGGAGAACTCTGCTTGTGACGGGAGCAAGGAAACAGCTCCTGCTGCCTTCACATTGGCAAATCATCAGCCTTTTTGCTAGAAAGCTTGACTGAATTTCCAGTACAACTGCTCAAGGCCATGCTGTGATTGATTCCTTTTTTGCCCTTTTTTTTGGCCTGTTTTTTTTTTTCTTTTTTAAATTTATTTTTCCCTTTCCCAAGTGTCATCTCTTCATCTTACAGCAGGCTGGTGAGCCCTGATCAGCGATCAAGCACAGGATCACACGATGGCCCATGCAGCCCATGAATTTTGTGAGAGAGGCAAAGACTTGGCACGTCATTCCTACTGTGGCTTGGTGACCTGGGACACCAAAGCCCCCAGGTCAGGCTAACCTGCTCCCTTCCAGAGCCCTGTGTGCAGTTTGCTCTCTCGGTGCCAAACATCCAGATGTGTCCAGCCTCCAGTCCCAGCAATTCCCCAGCCAGAGCCACATGCAGACGTAGCAGAGAGACAACGCTGAGCTGGCTTGGTCCAGCCCTCCGTTCTTCTATCCCATCTGGGTAAGAAGTCAGCTGTAAGCTAAAGTCATTCTTCCCATCTCTGATGCCCAATAAAGAGGCTCAGTGGATGCTCCTGAGACCTTTCTGCTACAAATTGTCACCCCCACATCCCTCAGCCTGTTGCCCCAGTGCCGGGCTTTGGGATTTGCTCAGGTCACGTCTGCCGGTGCGATGCTACCGCAGGGAGACAAAATATTTGTGCCCTGTGCGAGCTGTGCCAAGGCTGCGGGCCGGGCAGGTATGGGCTGGATGCCATCTCCTCCTCTGCTCTGCGTGTGCCAGCAGCCGCAGCCGAAAGCAGAGAAACCTCGGCGGCGGCTCAGGTAGCTCACAGCACAGCCACAATGCTGCTTGCCCTGGGGTGCACCTCCATGTACCCGAGGGTAACCTATGCAAGGTTACCTATAATTAGGGGTAGGGTTAGGGTAGGGTTAGGGTTAGGGCTATTATCACACATAACCTATACGATGGACCACACCACCCATTTAATATTAGACAGAGCCGTGGGCCAGGGAGTTTTTCAGTTTATGTATCACTTAGAGGGGCTGGGTCTCAGAGTCACTGCTGCTCCAGGGCTGAACTCAGAACTCGTGGGACCAAAAGCAGGAAAATATTAAAGTCTGGACCAGGCTGGTTTGGTCTCTGCTGAAAACATCCTCGGAGCACGGAGACCTGCTCCTCACTTGGAGTCTCTACAGCAAGACTCAGGCTCAGAGCCAGAGTGACATCCAAACCTGCAGGTAACCAGGTGACAGCTGGTAGTCTAATTAGTGTCATGGATCCAGGCCCAGCAACTAAATGGCTTTGGGGAGAGTCTGCACAAGCTACAGGCTCCGGCAGGAAGGGGCACGTGAATTGCCGTGGGGTTTTTGGAGTGGGCAGCCCTCTGGGACAGGCTGCACGCTGTCCCATTGCTTCCATGCTACCCAGTTTGAACTTCTCCTCGGTTGCACGTAGGCAAGCACAAACAAACCTTCAGAGCAGGAATGGGAGATGGATGGGGGGTGTGTGGCAAGGTTTGGGGAGGACCTGAATTTCTAGACCCCTCTCGGCTCAGCACTGAAACCAAAGCCCTGCCCTGGCGCGGGTGGCACGGAGGAGCGTGGCGTGGTGGCATCTCCAGGGCGGCTGCCGCACAGTGCACGTATTCTGTGCAGCCCTGGGGTGTGCGGCACCGCTAATAGCTCCGGGGGAGCTGGCGTGCCAGCATTCCTCGGCCGGTGCCAGGAAAGCCACGCCGAGTACACAAGGAGTTGGCTTCCCTCCTCGCTCACATTAAAGGCACTCTCAGGCCTTTCCAGCTTCCACTGCAGTCA
Organism: Anser brachyrhynchus; assembly: GCF_964034855.1. Classification (NCBI taxonomy): domain Eukaryota; kingdom Metazoa; phylum Chordata; class Aves; order Anseriformes; family Anatidae; genus Anser; species Anser brachyrhynchus. Next base: position 1,867,562 of record NC_137695.1, read on the forward strand.
TGCATCATCCCCTTCATTGTCCATGGGAAGCTTTGCGGACAGCTCGGGACACGGGAGGAGGCTCCTGATGGGGTTGATGGAGACAAGGCTGTGCTCTTGGGGGGAGTCAGCCCCTGAACCATCGCAGTGCACCGGCCCTTTCCCTTCCTCGCTGCCCCTGCGTGCACCTGAGCAGACGTGCAGTGGGTAGATTAAACCCATCATTTGGGGGTCAGCCCCCATTAGATCACCAGAAATGTGGTTTCTGTTCCTTGCTCTGCTGAGTGAGCTTCCCTTTTTTCCCACTTGTATAGCAGGGGTGATACCCCATCTCTGGCACTGCCTTCTTTTATGGCTTTGGGTAAATTATGGAATTCCTGCACACTTCAAACATATTATTTCAGTGAATCCGGAAGGTTTTATGGTAATTTTCAGGTCTATACGTCATTTTCTGCTTAAGATGGGTCACAAAGACCATCTGTTGTAATGGAAAGAGAGATGTCATACTGAAATTACTATGTATGCCAGAGTTTTACCCAGATGACTCAGGTATTACAGTACAGGACAATATCTCCTGTTAGCAGCCTTGGGAGTAAAGGCGACAAGGAAAAAAGACACAACCAACATAGAAAACCTCCTGCAAATAAAGCTCAGAAAACTCATCCCAGCATGTCTATGAAATACACGGAACTTGAAAACAGAGCTAGAAACAGATCCATGGCTACAGGAGCACAGATTTTCTTAGGACCCAAGGATGCGCTGGGAGCATGGACCCATTCTGAGTCTCAGTCCTGGGATGCTGGGAGAAAGGCTCTCTAGGAACAGATAAACCATGCCAGCCCGTATTCAAGTTTATACAGAAGTGAATTCACTATTTCTCCTGAAGGAGTTTTTCCCCATTTGTCTGGGAGCCTAGGTGCTTGCCCAGGACTTTCTGGATATTAAGCTGACCTGTTAGACTATGCCGGTGCCTTTCCATGTAGACTATCACCTGCTGGAGAAGACAGAGCTGGGCTGCTCCTGCCTGCTGTGAGTCAGAGAGGTGTGCCCAGGCAGCAAAACACAGCTGCTCAGGCAATCAGAGCCCTTCGAGTCCCTTAGCTGCTGTGCCAGAGGTGGCACCAGCAAGCTGCCGTTCCTGGAGAGCAGCCTCAGAGTACTCACGGTACTGAGCTCCTGGGAAAACCAGGCTTGACTTGCCTATGACTTCTGTGTCTGTTATATTAACTGAGCCCACTGTGACAGTACAAACCTGCAAATCAACCTGCTGGTTACTACTAGCAGCAACGATAAAACCAACCCCAAATACCTGTTTTCATTTTGAAGGTGTGTTTTCTCCATAAGAGGCTAGAAGCAATGCCAGCAAAAGCTCATTGCACAGACAGCAGCCCTTCGGCCAGCAATCTGACCAGCAACATGACCTGCAGCAGCATCCAGGACAGCAGCAGCACTCCGGGTGTCAGTCCTTGCTCAGGTTAAAGAACATGCCCCTGCTTAGTCCCACCAGATAGTACCAGATAGATGGGAACAAAACCAGGACCATCAACAAACACCATCCTCTAAAGGCCACAGAGTCCTGTCCTGTCTAAAGAATCACCCCATAACAACTGATTATCAGAAAATAAAATTAAAAAAAAAATCAGCTGGTTCGGCAAATTCTTGTGAGCCCAAGTTTAGGTCCCAATTTAAGCAGATGGGATAGAAATGGTTATGGTGCCTCCTATGGCTCTTTCTACATCATGGATAGAAAATCAAGCCCATAAGTTGTCATACAACCCCAAGCATTGTGTGACGACCAACCCCATTGCAGCTTCAGCTCAAAATGGCCACATTTTACCAAAGTGGAGCCAACCTTGGGACATCTACCCACCTGTGCCCCCCGTATATGTGCTCTACAGAAGAGAGCTCCTGGCTTGTGCCAAGATCTCTTCCCTTTGCAAAATGCTTGGGGCAAATAAAAGACACCCCAACCCTCCACTGCTCTGCGTGCAGGTAAAAACCTTTGAGGAGCTGGCTGGTGCAGGCTCTTTTTGCCCTGTCAGTGTGGCTCAGGCTCCTGATTCCTACACGTGGGCTAATTCCTTCCAAGGAGGCTGTTTCTCCTCCTGCCTCTCTGCTTTCTCTTGCCTTGGTGAGAGCTGCAGCTTTTGCTCACTCTGGGCTAGTGTGGGCAAGGATGTAGTGACTCAGTCTGCCCCCCTGGTGGGTCCTGCAAACAGGCTGGCAGGTGAGCAGAAACTAGAATTAAACAAATCATACAGGAAAAAACATATAATTACTATTACAACTTCTACAGGACTCGTCGTCTTGGGTTCTCCTGTGCTCATCTCCGGCCCTGCTGCAGCTCCAAAACATTGGCCCTCCAGCAGGACATCGCCATGCTCCCACCTCCCCTGGCGAGCTGGGCAAAGGCAGCAGAGGCAGGCCTAGAGCCATCAGGCCTATTTTTGTTGAACGGCATCCTAAATCAGGGGCTAAGTAATGCCTGGGCTTGCGCACCCTTCTTTATTGGACTGAAACGCAGAGCTGTTTATTTGGCTGTAATGATTTGTGACAGTCAGACAGTTGTCTGGCTCGCGGCCCTCTTGGGAAGAGAGCGAGCCTCTCCTCTCCCTGTCCTGGGCCAAAAAGCTCCTTTTTTTTTTGTTGTTGCAGTTTGTCAGACGCCTTGCTGAAGGCTGCTCCAGGAGAGCAGGCTGGGGGTGACGGACCCTTTGCTGACCCTTGTGATGCAGCAAGGCCCAGGAGCCCTGCCAAGGGCGCAGAAATGGCCACAGAGCAGCTAAGACTGGAAGCCACCTGCAGGGGCTTTGGGGAAGCTGAGCGTTACCCTGAGCAGGCAGTGCTGGGGTAGAGGCTGTTCCCAGCCCCTCATCATTAGAAGCTTGCAGGCTGAGGTTACAGATCCCTTCCAGCACTAATTTCATTCTTCTCCAGCTCACTTTTTGCAGTTGTCGCTGTGGACGTATTTGCTGTCCCTTCAAATGCCCAGTCCCCTGGGTCTGACTGCAGCCCTTGGTTTCCCCAGCTCTCCATAACAGCGAGTTCCTCACTCTGGGAAACCTCTCAAGGTTTCTTGAGGTTTTATTTTGTCTCCCCTTTGAATTCGCTCAGCAAATCCCTTTTTGCTCTGAGACACAAGACAGATGTCTCCGGCCACCTTTTCCTCCTAGGTGTGTCTCTTCTCAGCCCTGGCTGCAGACTCCGTGATGTCTTCGCTCCATGAGTCAATGCTCATTTGACCCATATGTGACTGATTTCAGGGGACAGAGCTGTTTCAGACTGACCATAAACAGAGGAAAAAGAGGCTTAGGAAGATTTCCATGAAAGGCACAAGAAGTGGAGTAAGGTAAATTAGGAGAAGAAACAATATACCCTGCTGCTCAAGCCCCAGTGGGGCAAACATGATGGATCCCCAGAAGCCAAATCCTCATAGTGAGGAAGCAACGGTGTAAATCACACAGTAGACGTAAGTTGGAAAGAGCAGTGCAAGTAGGCTCGGTAAGGTTTCCAGGAAGGCTGTAAAGGCTTGGGAAAGAAGTCAGACAGCAGTCTGGATCTGAGCAAAGCTCTGTTCCTCCTCACCCGAGCCATGGCTGGAGTGCTCAGCACTGCTGCCTGACAGCAGAGCTTTCAGATCAAGTAGCCAGAACAAAACCACCATGAAAGGAATAGATACTGGTGGAAAGTCTGGTGAAAGCCTCGTTTGGCAAAACACAGGAATACCATTTCCTAGCAATCGCTCATCACAGTCACCACTTCCCATTTATTATGGCTGGGCTGAAGGTGCTACCTTTACAAGAAGCAGCGTGAAGAAATGGAAGCTGCTTTAACAAGGGTAGGATACATGTTGTAGGACGCAACATGAAAAGAAAGGCAGATATTTTGACCTACAGGTTTTTCTAGGACATTACAAGGATTCACACCATGTAACTTTGAGCATCTACAGCTCAGAAATCTACATTCGAGCTCTGCACTCCCTTTGTAGACAAAGAGGAGAAACACACACTTACAGCCGTGACTGATCAACTCTATTTTAAATCACTGTTTTAAGTGAACCTAGACAGTGCCTCACACACTGACAAAATTAGCTAGATCTCCATTATCTGTAACAATACAGAAAGATTCCTACGCTGGAGTGTCTACATGAATCCTGCGCTGAGTGTTGCTCTTGCTCTTTGCATCCTCTTTCCTACACAAAAATGTCAGCAACAATATTAACATTGGTGTGTCTTTTCACATTCAGCAGCAATCCTGAGCACTTGAGGATGGCAACTTGAGAAACAGATTCCCAAGCCAAAAGGATGCCAAACTACTACGTTGTTCCCAGGAGCTGCAAGGCCAGATTATAGAGAACCACTGGTTTGGGTCTAGGTAACATGCCTTTAACACACAGGACTTGTTGGAAGACTCCTGGGTTCTCTTTTCCTTTCCTATGCTGGTGGGGCTGCAAGGGAAGAGGAAGAACCAGCTACAGAGCAATCGGTTCTGCAGCAAAAGCAATTGGCACCATAAGGAATATTGCTGTTTCTTTGTACTCTTATAAGTTTTCATTATGAAAAATAAATGTGTACATGACAATATATTGGACAAACCTGTTTTCCCTAAATAATTTATATATTTTCTGTGTTTAAAATTTCTCTCATAGAAGGGGAAGGAGAAGATAAATTTTAGGCTTTTTCAGAAAAAAAAAAGGATTTTTTTCTATTAAAAATCTTTTCAGTAAGCATTCCCATTTCATTAAGAAGACATTTTCCACTGGGAAAAAAAATGCTGAGAGAAACGTTCTGACCAGCTGCTACAATGCATCTTGCCACCTGCATCTTGCACCTTGCATCTGAAGTTTTAATTAGCGCTTAGGATGAAGATGTGCTACAGGATTCTCTGATGTGAAATTCTGGTAAATGATTATTCCAACCACCTGTTGGATGCTAGTTTCTTTTTCTGTTAATTCTGTGTTTCACTGGGGCTTTGCAGTCTCTTGAGATCTGCAAATCCCTTTAATCACAGTGACCAAGGATGGGCTTTTGATCAACAGCATGGCAGTGCTGAGTGTGAAGAAGAAATCAATTAGTGAAGAGGCAGATTGTTTTCTCCTCTTCCACCTGGCAGAGCTTCTCAAATGGGGACAGAGTGGTGTTTCAATGGTAGGGAAAAATGCTGGAGGAGCACCATCACTGCTGGAACCTCAGTGCTGGACTTGGACATCCCAAGGGGTCAAGGCCACTGGGACTGAGAGTTGGCCAGGTGAGTTTGGTAAGGTTCAATGCATAAATGTTTTAGATGTGTTAGGTGGGGAAGTGACTTATTAACGAGGTAAACAACTCCTGGGCAAGAGGGGCTGAACAGCACTGGAGGGAAAAATTTGAATCCATAAAGCAAGCAGCACATAATTGTCTCAGGTTAGACCCTGCATGCAAGCAGACATCACCTAGCTCAGACCTTCTCCCTGTCACAGCCTGGCCCCACTGCATGTCCCCAAACACTGCAAGCTTCAAGAGGCACTTGCTGAAATACAGCAAAGAATCCCAGCATCCCTCGTGGCCTTAAAGAAAAGACTGGTGCAATTTTTTTTCCATAGTGGTAGGTCAGTGGTCAAGTGGCACAGGGTGATGGGTGGCTCAACCCTGCCCCCAAAATCAAGATTAAACCTGAAATTCTTCTGCATCAGTCTAGGTGCTCACAAATACTGAGGCTGTCCTGAAAGCAGCACAGCAAAGCATCCCTAGCACTCCGTTCCTCAGCACCAGAGATGTTTAAAAGTATTTCATGCACGTCTCTCTCTGCTGGTGCTTAATAGAAATGTGCGCAGCGAATTCCTGGATTCCATCAGAAATCAAGCAAGAAGTTCAAAGCGGGTTTAGTTTCCAGCTCCAGCCACAATAAAACAAAAATACAGAGGAAAAAAAATCTCAACAAAAGTTATATAAATCTCTTCTGGTCTAAACTGTTAATGGGGGAGAGGAACAACGATTTCCTGAGCAGAAAATTATAGAAGTGCTCCAGGTTTAGCTCACTGTCCTGTCAGCTCGATTGGAGCTGGATTCCCCTTCTCTCCCCGACTGCCTCTTGTTTTGCAAGGTAGCAATAATAATTATGTGAACCTGCCATAGCTGGGCCATCTAGAGCTCCCCAAACCATCTCTCTCACAAAAATCCCTCATCCTGCCTGCATGGCAGCCACCCCATCCCTTGGGCCAGGTGAATTCAGGAGTGGTGTAGGGAGCCCCATGGCAGGGAGGATGCCTGGGCAGAGTTAAAGGCAGCTTGCTGAGCCATTGCAGGACTTGCTGGGACACGGTGAGGTTTCTCCTTTTGGGTTTTCAGAGGAAGAAAGTTACTCTCCTTGTGCCAGCATTAATACAAACCATGGGAGGGCAGAAATAGCACTGATCAGTTCAGCCTTTCTCCCATCTCCCCTCAGTCCAGGGACTTCTGCTGTCTGTGAATTGCTTTCTCCGCTTCTGATTTCACCTGTTTTGCTTTGTAAGGGTGGTTTCCCCTGTTCTTGGGCTGAAAATTTGTGCATAGATCCTCTGCTGATGTCTCTAAGTATGTCTGTGCTGGTGCATGTCTGTGTGTGCACATCTGTGTGTGCATGAGGCTGTGCGTGTCTGTATGTGAGGAGGCTGGGGGGATCCCATCTGGGTTCAGTCCTTTCCATGGTCCTCCCAGCTCCCCTCTGAATTCAGAGCACAGGTGATGTCCTGCTGAGGCCTCTGCTCCCTGTGCAGCTGCAGGGAAAGACCTACAGCTTCTCCTGTGCATTAAGACAATAGAAGCTATTCCTGAAATTAGAGCAAGTTGGGTACAGAAAAAGCTTTGGGGTTTTGTGTCTGACCCCTGGCTGTCCCAGGCATACCACCTGTTGTGGAGCAGTTCCATAATGATATTCCTGCTCATTACACTTGTTTCTCCTGTTATCAACAACTATTAGTCCAATAATGTTCTGGGATCAATAAGCCAAACTTTTGGGGGCACTGTCTGCATCTCTTATTTTCCTCTGTTTGCTTTCCATATTTGCCTTCCCAGTTGTTACTGTGCTTTGGGGGAAAAAAAATCAGACAAGCATAAATTGCCAGCAGCCTTTTAAAATAACATTTAACAAGGATTCAGCTGACTAAATGCAGATGTCTCTCCTGGAACTAGTCACCTTGGGCTCTCTGCAGAGCCAGGGGAGATGTGCCCAAAATAGCTGCTATCTGCGCTAGTGAATGAGTTATTCCTGGGGATCACCCCAGGAAATGTCTACCCGGTCCCTGGCTTACCTGTGGCTCATGTCTTCTCAAACCATTCCTGGGCATGGGGTAGTAATAGGATAAATACAATGCCTGGTAGGCTGCTTGGATGGGGCCCCCCCCTTCTGAGTTTAATGCTAAGGCAAGGTCCCCGTTGGTGTCCGGGCACTGGCAGTGTTTGGTTTACTAGCACTGTCGTTGCGTTGCCTGGAGTACCAGGCATGATTTATCTCCTCCTAAAGTAGACACATAAACAGGGCACATGAATCATGCCTTAAAAGTGCCTGTTTTTCCTCAGTGGCTGTAAAGGGAGCCTGGGATATGAGCTCAGAGGGAGTGGTTCCCACCCCTGTCACCAAAAGAGTGGTGGGTGAACTGCTCTCCTTCCTCCTGCACCTCTGCATCCTCTTGATGCGTCTGTCTCAGAATAGCTGTTTAAAATACTAATCCCCTCCTTTTTTTTTTTTTTGTTAACTGCCGCTGTTGAAGTTTATAAACTGAACAGACATGGCTTACACAGCGACAGATGTTCCAGATAAGCCATAGCCTCCTTAACAAATGTTTCAACAATTTTTCCTTCCAGTACTCTCTCCTGCCAGAGCTCTGCGGTGGGGAATAGCAGATCACCTGGCTGGATCTGTGATTTTTGTTCTGCCGCTGCTCGCCCAGCACAAAATCCACTTTGCCAGTCAGCAGGCTGTCCCACAAGTGGTGACCAGCCCTCTACCTGGCCCCCTGTCATCTGTCCCGGAAAAATGACTTGCTGATCTCTCCATCACAGCCAACCCTCCCTGCTACACTGTCTGCTCCCCGTGATCTTTTCAGCACATACAAAGGCAGATTATCATTATTTATGAGAAAAACAAAACAAAAAACCTAAAAATATCTCACTCTATTAAACTACACCAGTTACCTACAGTTGAAAACTTTTCCAGGAGTTCACTTTGGATTCAGAAACAAATGAGCCATCAGTGTGCATTAAAAAGTCTGTAAAACAGCTAATGAGTTTTAGTCTGTTCAAAAACAGGTCCTCTGAGGGGGGAGGTTGGTGGAGGGATTATGACAAACACTGCCTGTTCTCACCCCGATTTGAAGGCAAAACGTGTGTGTCAACAAGAAGCAGAGGGGAAAGAATGTCAATGGAATTGGGATGGTGCTGGAGAGCTGTGAAAGAGTGCAGGAGGCTGAGATTGATGCAGGGCTCTGGGGTCGTGATTGTAGGTAAATGGAAAACAAAACTGCGAAGGGAAACCTGAAGGCAATAGGTTCAATCTGCATTTGTACCCAGCAGATGGATGGGCATTACTGGTGATGAGATGAGGGAAGGAAAATTTGGTTATTAGAAGAAAAATGAGTATTTTTCTGGCTCTGGAAATCCTCTATTTCTGCTGTTAGGGAATAATCTTGATCAGGATTTTTGGACATTTCTTTAAAGATGTTGCCTGTAGCTCTCGGTTCAGTATTTTACTGGAAAAGGCTGTTGCTCTTTTTTTAGAAACACGATGCATGCAACTTGTCATCACTAGCCTAAGACCTTGTTCTATACATCTTTGGTTTTACTGACTAAATGCCATGCATCCAACTGCTTTCAAAGCTTCCATCCCCAGAAATCACTAGCTGACCCACTCAGACTTTTTCTGGAGTGACCTTGTTTGCTAGGAACCCTGCTCTGCTGTGGCCATATGCAACCTGCTGTGATTTCAGCCTTCACCTTCTTTCAGTGTTTTTTGGCAAATGGAAACGAGGAAGTTTGCTGAAGACTTGTCGGCACTGCCACCAAAGCTATGGCCCCATGGTCCTGCTGAACCTTCATGGCTGTTGCTCAGCTTGGGTTCACCACACCTATATCCAGACACATAAAAGATACATCTTGACAGTCACCTTGTCACCCCAAGCTCATCCCATCATTAGGGGAAGGGTCCTTCTACCTAGCTACCAGTCCACCCAAGGTATGGAGGTGGCCCTCAATCCATTGTTTGTATACAGGGTCCAGAGCAAGCTGACCCTCAATTTAGCCACCTCAGGCACACCTGCAAGAGGACTGTTTGCCACATATCGGGGAAAAAAAGATATTTATCTATTGCATTTCCAGGGCTGATAGTGGAGCTACCCAAACCCCAGCAAGTCCTGGGCTCACATAAAAGCACAACACCATCCATAAACATCTTCTCTTTGTTGCTTTTCATCCCAAAGCTGGGAAAACCAGTGCAGCATTTCTCTGCGTCCTTCACGTTATTTTTTTCAATGCCTCCTGCAGCTGTAGGACTCAAATTCTCCCATCGTTGGCAGCCCCAATGAACCAACTGAGATGCAGCAAATGGACCCAGAATTTCAGCCGATGTAAATCGAGCTGCCCCACTGACGTCAGCTGGGGTAGGATCTCTTACCAAAAGGCTCGTTCAGAATACCAGTGCTCTCGCCATCACAATACATGATTTGTATCCACTAATATCTAGACAGATATGGCTATCAGCATGTGCAAATATCAAATTACTCTTTCCCCAGTTAGAAATACTCAGAGGAGCACTGGGCATTTTGGTGCACACCCAGACCTGTGACTTTTTGTTGATGCATATAAATGTGTCTGTGCCATAAATTTAGTGTAGGATGCAGATGATTCTCTATCTGAAAATGCAGATGGGAACCCTGTGGAAAAAGAAATGCCCCAGCTCGACTGTGAGAAATGAGCTTTGTGACGGAATAACAGAGTGAAATTTTGTCTTGAGTTATACAGGAAAGCCTTCTGGCTTTCATATCCAGGAATAGCCCATGCTAGCAGGTCATCAAATAAATACTGGGCATAGTGAATGCTAGTTTTCAAATGCTTGGCATCTCAGGGATGCTGGATGCTCTGCTGGCTAATAGGACTGAACACAAGTTTCAGCTTTACTTCTGCGTCCCCAGCTGGTTCAGTTGCTTTCCTCTAAGTGGTGGCTGATTTTCACTGAGTTTGCAGGCACTGGCTGGCTTCAAAACCTCAACCAAAAGTCAAATTTCTTTAAAGATTTCCAAAACATTCAAAGCTACTTGAGAATTATGGATACACAGAAGAATACATGTATGCACACATATGTATAGACACATTATCAAATAAATCTTATTTCTTTAGAGGACTAAATTTAAAAAAGACACTTTTTTGTGTGTGCAACTGAGACACACCTCATCATTCAGGCCTTTATTCAGGCATTAGAGACTAGAAAATAAACCTGGATGGGGGAGAAGGATGGATATTATGCTATATATATTTACATTGGTGTTTCTTCCACCTTTTCTGAAACATTTGCTTTTGCCGCTTTGCAGACCGGAACCGGGGTAAAAAGACCCCAGCTGGGTTCAGCTGAGTGCCCCCTCTGTTCATCTTGTGAGAGCTGTACAGCAAGAGCAACGATGTCCCACGATTACCACCCTGGGATGCTCAGCGCTGCGGTCATGGTCTCCCAAATCCCAAAGCTGCTCTCCCCTGTGGGTAAGTAGTCCTAATTGGCAGGCAGCAAGAAGGGAAACAGGCCTCAGAAAAGACAGAAGGGGAAATGTGGCCTCTGCCATCTGTAAAGCTGGGCTTTCAAAGACCTGCAACTGGAAACCTCTTCTATCAACATGGTCGACAGCATTAGACAGAAGCCAAATGTCGTTAGTCATAAACGGGGTCAAACTCAGTAAAGCAGATGGAGGAGGGATGAAATCAAAACGGAAAGGCTTTCACGCCTCATGCAGCGGAGGATGCATTTTGGGTTTCCAGAGAAACAGGAGGCACCTGGTGAACATTTGCTCAGGATCTCTACCCAGTACCTGAGTGGAGGACACCCCACTAATGCCCCAGGAGAGGGTCCTGGCCATGAGATCAGTGCTCCTGATGGACTCAGCACATCTTATTATCATGCACCATGCTAATGAGCACGTCCCTGTATGGAGAGCACTACTTTTAACTGAGACATTTTGTAAGGCTTCCAGAACAATCTGAAATGGCAGAAGACTCGTGGTGTGTGGATGCCATGGAGGTGGGGGGAAATCTGGGACCACGCTGTGCAGCAGATAACCCAGGAGGAGAGAAGTGGTGATCCAGTGCCTTGGGGAACCAGGGAAGGATTTACTGGTGGGTGACATAGTTCCGAGTAATTTGGGTCTTTTGGCTTGCATGTAATTTTAATGACAAGCCTTCGAGATGCCGGGTTTATGTTTCCTGCTAAAAATACAATTGCCACAATTCATATGGCTCTCATCTAACTTTACCTACCACAGCACCTAAATTGGGAACAGAGCTTTGTGGCAGTCCCTTCCACCACCAGTGGCAAGGAACAGGCTCTGGAGGATGATTCAGCCCATCCAAAGCATGAGGCCTGCAGGAGGAGCCTACTTTGACTACTGGGAAAGGCTCAGCTGACCAGATCTTGACTTAACATCTCTTGGGGACCCTTCCATATTGCGGGGGAGAATGTCCTTGCATCCAGAAATAGCCTTTAAGCTGTTGGCTTGGATGGAAAAGTTTTCCATAGCAAAACACCACTGGCATTCCTTGGTGAATCCCGATGCCTTCCAGTTTAGGAGGTTGGTCAGCTGGAGGACAAACCACTTGAGGACATAATGATAAGATCTCTTGTCAGAAACGAGCAATTCAACGGTCAAGAGTGACATCTGGTCATAAATTGTCCTCAAGAAAACGTACGCATGATCATGCCTCCCACTAATGGGTGTCCTTGCTAACCAACAACTCGTTCAGCCTTTTTGCAGCAAAGAAAGTGATCTGAGGACTGCAAAGCCTATGCATGTGGGATTATATATATATCTGCAATAATATATGCTAGCAAAATCCAGAATCCATGCAATTTTCATTCCAGAAATTGTCAGCTGAAAATAAACCCATGTTCCCTTGCTCTTATCCACCTCCCTGCCTCCAGAAGGGACAGCAGTTACCTACAGGTCATTCATTACCTGGAAGTGTTCCTGACTTCTGCTGTGGCAAAATGACCTCAGCTACTACCAGCAGTGGCGACCCTGAGGTAGCACTATTCATGTCCCAATGGATTTTCTCCCCCAGGGCAGGTATGAATTTCCCTCTTCACCTTTACGTTTTCTACTGATATTAGAGTTCAGTATCAACAACCTCCAGAAAAGTGCAGACAAAAGCATCCCCAGCCAGACCTTCTGGAGATGCAGTGCAACCCATCACTACTGGAGTGAGGAGAACTAGCGTGGAGACCATGAGCTTGTGTCTCACCTGGCTTAGGGAGGAATCCTCAAGGAGACACCAAATGGCATCCACCCATTTTGTCTTTCATTCTTCCCGCGGCAGAAATAACATGAAGCAACTGCACAGACCCATCTGGCCCCCAAACAGCCTTGCCTGCTCACTCTGCACCAAGCTGCTGGGCCCAGACACGCACATTGCTTTTCCACACCATTTTCCAGTGGCTTCTAAAACAGAGGATGGCAAGTGCCACAGCTATGAGCTGTTTAAAAAGATGCTACCCATTCCCTATCCTCCCACACGTTGTCTCCTGGGGAGCACAAAAGGTTACTGAATCTGGCATAAGTTTAAGAGGACCTGGCTGGAGTTTAGAGTTTGTAACAAAACCTAAAGATGAGCACGCTGCCCGGGTGGGAGTTTGTTCCAAAAGGCTGCGTACGGTTCCCTGGTGCCAGGACAGGACACCAAGTGTCTCGCCTGGTTCTGGGAAGATGTCCTGCTGAGCTGGAGGCGTTTCAGTACAAGGCAGATTCCTGTGCTTTAAAGGCCAAATATCTTGAATGATGCAAGTTCGGAGTCTCCCTTGCCTTTGGCCCTGGCATACATGGGTTTTAGCACAAGGGGATGAGGTCCACCAGCACCCAGAGGCACAGAAGAAAAAGTCAAGGCTGAGACAATCAGTGTTGTTTCCCGGGGAGAAGGGGAATCTAATTTTGGGACCCAGATTTTTCAGCATTCCCCAGAGCCATGGATTAGCCATGGTGACAGATACTTTAATCCCAACAGAGGACATGAATGGGGGACAGCACCTCCAGGCAGTGTAAGAAAAAGCTCAGCTCCCGGCAAAGCTGGGGGTAGAAAAAGGGTGGAAAGGAAAAGCTCCATGGGAAAGGAGAGAGGAGAATAATGATGAGGAGCACTGGAGGAAAGCCATAAAGCTGTGAAATAAATGAACTAAAAGAAGAAAAATAAAGGGAACAGGGAAAGACAGATGCTGGGTAGTCCTGCAGCTCAGGAGAACAGCTCGAAACCGGCATCTCTCCTCTGACACAGGCTCACGGTGTGACCGTGGGCACCTCCCTTCTCCATGGGGTCTGCTTTCCCACCCTTTGGTCTGCCTTAGAAAACTCTCTGGAGTAAAAAGAGCATACAAAATTTGCCAGCACAGGGGAACTCAACCTCCTTTGGAAATACTAATCAGGAGGAGATGTGGAGCTGGGAAATAAGTAAATAAACAATGAGAGTAACCAAATAAAGAAGGGGTGCGGCAGAGAAAGTTTTGATTTGGGTTTTGACACTATGCCCTGAATACTCAGTATCTCTGTGTCCTGAGCAGGCAGCAGATTTGTCACAGCTGCATGTTCGCTGCTCCCTTCTGGTTTTGTTTAGCCATGTGTGAGCACACGCGTGTGTGCAAGAGGTGGGGCTGCGGACCAACCTTAACCCTGCACTTTTCTCAATTGGAAACAAATGGAAGCTCTCCGTTTTCCATTCACTGGTTTTATAACAGTTTGAAATTAGACTGATGAGGTGTTTCCTTGCCAGCACCATCTATCTTGGTCTAATTACACAGGCGGTGCTAATTGCAGGAGCCAACCTAAAGAGACATGGCATTCCTCTTCTGCACTTCTGGGGGGAAATGTCGGAGGGAACTCACACTCCTGCTCACTCCGTCTCTGCCTTCTGCTCTCTGTCTCTCCCTCCCTGGGTGATTATCCTCCTGAAATGATAATTAAAGGATTGTGAAGAGAAGGGGACCTGGCAGAAAAATGGCGTTCCAGGCTCTGGAGAAGAGCCATAGGTCCGGAGCTTGGCTAACGATACGCAGAACAAAAAGCTGGAGACAGAGAGAATCCAGTCATCCAGCACACTTGAGGCAAACTGAGAAACAGCAGGTTTCTCATTGCAAGGCGTTCACTTTTTTTTTTTTTTTTTCTTACATAATGTAGCTTGTAACAGCAGGGGCTGTGAGATGCATAGATACATCTAACCCCTGCAGAGCTGCTGCTGGACGTGGGGTAGGATTGGACCCCCTCTCTTCCAGGGAAGGAACCAAGGTGTGGAGGAGGCTGAGTGACACCACCGAGGGTATCCAGCGAGCCTGGTCAAGGCAGGAGCCTTACCCTGGCTGTGACAGCACACCCAGGCTGCCTTCCCCAGCAAATCCAGCACCTGCATAGTGGGACAACAGACCAGCAGAGTTCCACCTTGAGACTGCAGAGGGAAATAGGGGTCTTCCTGGGCTGGGATGTGCGGAGCTCCATGCAAATGGATGGTTTGTCCACAAACAGGACACGTGGAACTGCTGCTAACACAGGCAATAACTGAATGGAAGATATCTGGAAAATGCCATGAGCCTTCATGCAACCTCTAGACCTGTAGGCCTTAAAATGACAGGGACTGGAAGCTGGGGCAGACAGAAAAAGAGTAAAGGATTACACCCAACAACTCTGCTTCATATTCTTTTCCTGAGCACCTGCTCAATGGGAAACGGTGCACGGGGTTGGGTAGTTTTGATCTGATCCTGTCCGACTCTTCTTAAGTTCCTTTATTGCAGATAGAAAGTGGGGATAGTAAAGTCAGAGCTGCATTGATATAGAGGTGAGTATATGGACCTACAGATGGAAACCCTTCAGATTTGTCTTGTATACCTGGACTCAATGGTTGCATCTACACTGGCAAAATGAACCAAAGCAGGGCCGTTTCTCTGGCCACATCCATCCTGCCCCGTTGCAGAACCTTCCCTGTCCTGTAGCTGTGATAGTCATAGAATCATAGAAAAAATTTAGGTTGGAAAAGACCTGTGGGATCATCAACACATCCACATCACCACATGATGGGTGCTCTTCCCAGCTAAGTCCCTCCAGCCAGCTGCACACAGGGCTCATCCCTGGACCATTCCTGGTGAGGAATAGGGAAGGGATCACCAGGTCTTCCTCCTTTCACAGTTCCCTAGATCATGTTAACACTCTGCTGCATGTGGGCCAGGAGGAGAACCAAGGGCTTGCTTGTTAGTGGCCACCAGAGCTGCTCTGCTGGAGATCCGTGGATGGGAGCTAGTTGGAGTCCCTGCACCTCTCCTCTTCTCTTCCTTTGGAGAAGGGACCATGCCCGTAACACGAAGGGACAGAGGAATTTCTCTGGCTTGTTCCTGCGGCTCCCTGCTGCAATCAGCCAACAGAGCGGGATGCTTTGAGACGTTTGCTGCCATCTATGGCCAATAATAAATAATGCAAAAGGAGCTAGGGAGCTGGTCTCTAGCTGAAGCCTGGGCTTTCCTCAGGGCTGCATCTGTGCAGGGGCACTTTTCAACCATGGGGATGGGTACGGGGAGGCAGGGAGGTGCTGTCTGAAAGAGATTGTCCCTACAGCCATCCCTCCTGTCCTTTCCCGGCCCAGTGACACCATGAAAAACTTGTATCACGGGATTCTTGGGAGACCAGAGCTCTGCCAGTCGTTTGACTCAGAGCCCACCAGTCATAGTTACTAAGTGCAGAGACAAGAGAGACAGGAACTGTCTGTGACAGTTGGGGAGCTGGGAGTGATGCTGCACAGCTGCCCCGCAGCCAGACGTCTCCTCCAGTAGAGAGGAGCAGCAGATGGACCCATACACAGACACAGACGTGTCCTTCCCACTGCAGAAGGCCTTTGGTTGGTGTTTCTGGTGCCCTTTCTCTCTCTTCCCTTTCCCACCTTGGTGTCTCCGGAGAAGATGCCTGGAGAAGAGCCAGCACCGATTTTTTGGACTGCCTTTGCCTCAGCATCCCCCCCCAAACTTCAGAGAGCTATTTCAAATGTACATGAAAGGTTTGAAGGTGGTGATTTTGCCCTGGCAGGCTTGGCACCAGGCCTTATATCATCTCTACACCCTCTTTGGTTTCCTACCAGATTAGATTATTTATTTTTTTTTTGGGGGGGGGTGTCACAGACTTGGTTTTAATGATCCTGGGATAGTTGAGAGAGGGCTGATTGTTCAGAGCATCTTGCACCTTTACAGCAGCCAGTTAGCACATTTTGCTTTCTCTCTTTGACCCATATAACCAAAAGGGGGGCACAAAGTAGGTCCCTGAGGGTTTCTCAGGCAGCATGGTGGGCACAACCAGACCCTGGGCAAGGGGACATACATCTAGGTTACAGGCTGGGGCTGCTGGGGATGTGGATCTTCTCACACGTGTTCTCTGAACACTAGGCTGTGTATCCCAAACCAAAACCTGGAGCTGAAGCCTCGCTTCCTCCTCATGACCCCATGTGCCAGATGCAGCTTGATGGAGGTTTGCTTTCTGCTGAAACTCGGAGAAACAAGTGATCCCAGTGATGACATGGATTTGCTCAAGATCCACCAGGCAGCTTAGGATAATGCAATAAACTAAGTGAACGAAGGCCTCACCATTGTCCCCCCTTATGACAAGATGATCTTGCACACCAAAGTTCTGCTCCTGCACCGTGTTCAGACCTGAGGAGTCACCAGCAGGCAGGGAGGCTGAGCAGTGTGTGCATATATCTGCTGCAGGGACCAGGAGCCTCTGGGGGTTCACTGCTGGTGGCCGAGGCACCGTGAGGCTGTGCCCTTTCCCTGCTGCAAAAAGGGTGGAAACACGAATCCACCCCACTTAAAGCAAAACCCAGAGAGGGGCAAAGTCCATGTTGCACCACACAGTTGACACAAAGGGCTTTTGGTGAGCACACCCATGCAGGGAGCCCTTTGCCCTCCGGGCTGGTGTAGGGGAACCCAAGGACGATACCTGGCACCAGCACAGGAGAGGCACTCACCAGGTGAGGTCTCCACCAGACTAACTGGAGACGTTCAGGTGGGGAAAACAAATACTTCACAACAGGATTGCTTTGATTTACTTTGCAAATCAAAAAAAAAAAAAAGAACCCCAGTTAGGCTGGTGACCTCCTCACTGGTAAGGGGGACTTGTCCATACAGCAACCAAACAGCCCAGTGATGATTCTCCAGCCTGGCTGTCAGCACAGAGGTAGCCACTATCTCCAGCTCCTTTTTTGTTTTCACGACTGCCTTCTCCTGCTGCTGTGACTGGTGCTGTTATCACACAGCCTGGACACTTTGTAATGTGTAAACCTTACACAAAAGGGATGATTTCCTGTGAAACACCCAGAGCCTGTGCAGTGATCGCTGCGTATGGATAATGAGTCTGTGTATGTCTATATGGGTGTGAGCAGCGTGGTTGAGCACACGATATTGGCTTGTCTGCAGGGTTGTCAGAAATGCACCTGTGCTGCTCTACCAGCAAATGTGCTTTGTGTGCAGCACAACCAGAATCTCTGTGGGCTTTCTAGCTTCCTCCTGAGATACCATCACGGTGCGCGCCAGGGCTCAGAGGAGGTTCTGCTCTTGCATACATGCTTTGTGCCACATTACTGTGCCTTCCCCCTCTCTCCTGCCCCTGCTCAGCCCCTCAAAGCCTAGACCATGCATGTGGGTTTCCACGGGCATGGTCTTCTCCTTGACTACACTCCTCCAATAGAAACACAACTGTGAGATGTGTTAAAGTACTCTACAGAGAGCAGAAACTTGACTACAGCACCTTTCTTAAGAAATTTATCTGACAGATCTGCCTCATTTGCCTCCCTTAGCTAGCCATTTCATCCACACGAGTGGATCTCATGGGCTTGTGAGGTAGAACACAGAGCCTTCAGCATGCCTGGAGGGGTCTCCAGAAGACACCCCCATGGCAGCTTGTTGTACAGCTCTTCCCAGCAGGTGGAAAGCCTCTTCCATCACGTACCTGCCCTTCACACACGAGGGACTTGCCAGAGCTGCCCACACCACCAAGTGCAGGTGCTCATCCAGAAGGGTTTCAGAGTCCTTTTCTGAACACGAGTCACTCTGCCCACATCCATGCACCACTCGGGGTGTTTGCATCCCCCCGTGCCCAAAACGAGTTCCTGGCGTGCATGCACCCGCCTGCAAGCATCTGGGAGCTGCACAAGGAGCACGCGGTGCCTCCCTGCCTCCCTCCCTCTCCGCACGGCAGCAGAAAGCATTCCCAGTGTGGATGGCCACTGCTAATGGCCCAGGAATCCTCAATGCAGCTGTTTGTTCTGGCACCAGCGCAGCGAGGTCCTGAAGTCAGTTGAACCGCATCGACTTCCCTGCCAGGGTCAGATTTCAGAGGTATGCGATTGGGGATGCCCCCACTGAATATTTCCAGCACCTGGCCTCCGCCCCCTTCCCCGAGCTTGCCATCACTTCTGCGCGAGGGAAACCTAAGCCTTTTCAACACGGGAGGGAAAGCGCGGCCGCCAGACAAGTGATTTACAGCCCTGCGAAATCCCATCGCCCAGCCAGCCCACGAGCCAACAGTGCTGCTATTGTGACGGCCCCGGCTTGGCGATAGCAGAGGACCCCTGTGCCAGCCCCTCTCCCTCCCTTCCCCTTCCCCTCCCCACTGCCAGGTCCCGTGGCCCCGTGACCCCCTGACACCCGGGGGACCCATGGGGCAGGGGGTGTAAATGATTTCCCTGCTCCAGGCAGCGGGTCTGGATGTGCCTCTCGGAGCCAGCTCCAAGAGGCACCTGGGGTGAAGACACCAGAATGGGGTGGCAGGGTTACCAAGGCCTCCACAGCCCCAAGGATGCACCACACAACCCTACCCCGCTCTTCTGCCTCTGCTGAGCTCGCCCCATGAGTGAGCCTGCAAGCAGAACATAGCTGGGGGGTGGGACGGGTTCTTCCACAAGCCCTCTGCAGAGCATCCCATGGCAAGGACTCCCACCCATTAACTTCCTGCTGTGTGAAATTCCACGTGCCCAGCTTCACAGCACCTCTGTGGGGCAGGACAGTGAGGTCTGCCCATGCCTGAGACCTCAGAAGAACGGAAAGGTGCTTTGGTGGTGCCCTGATTGGAATTTTAAGGCATCCAGGTGTACCCAGATTGCTAACTCAGCTCAGTCACGTTCTTCAGTCCAGGTGGAATGAATTTGGGCTGTTTAGCCCAAAAATTCAGATGGAGCCCAGTGACAGACCTGGCTGCAGCAAGGAACGTGGTGCAGAATGACATGGCTGTGCAGAACCATCTGTACTGGTGGCAGCCAGCAATGCGAGTGTGTTTCCAGAGCCCATGGGGGACTTTGAACACAGAGATGCCCTGGCTGCCTAGGGAAGACACACGGATGCCAAAGGGCCCCCAGCAGATCCGTGGCAGAGCCAGGTATCAAAATCAGCTCTCTCCACCCCAGCCCACTGACCTGACTTGATGATCAGCATGCAAAGCTCAGCATGAGCTCCAGTAAAGCCAGAGAAGTTCTTGCTGCAAAATGTTGTGGGTGCTAAAAGTTTAAAGGAAGGCTGAACCGATTAAAAAACAAAGGAAAAAAGCCACTCTGCTCTGGTGAGTCTATGGAAACTAAGCCTTGTTCAGGAAGTCCCTGAACTGTGTATGGCTGGGGTACTGAAAGTAAGCATTACAATATGCTTGACCTGTTACATGCTTCCAAAGCCATCTGCTCTTGGCCACCTACAGAGAAGAGACACGGGAACCTTTGCTCTGAGTTGTAGAGCTCCTCTTCTAAAAATAATAATAATAAAAAAGATTGCGCAGATGAGTCTTCCTGCAGGCTGTTCTGTCGGATTTGGGTTTCCTCTTTTTCCACTGAACTGGGTCAAATCTATCTGGAATATTGCACCAAGCAGGGCAGGAAATTTTTGTGATCTGTGTGTGCTGGGAGGCCCCTAGGAAGGACTGGGTGCTGTTGTGTGAAACGCTGTGTGAACATGGGGAGGACCCTAGTAGGGTTTTCTCTACCTTAGTAAGAGCATCTGAAAGTCTGATGTCTCATCTGAGCTGGTCTGCTTTCTGCCAGCAGAGAGAAGTCGGTGCTGGATGAGGACAGCGCTTGGGAGAGATTTTGACATCTGGGTTTTCCCCCCACAGATATACAGGCTGGGGTGAGCAGCTCAGGTGGAGCAACCCATCTTTTTGACACCTAGAGAGAGGAGAAGTACTGGGGGGTGAAGGACCACAGCCCTCCCACCTGCTCTCCCCTCTGGAGCAAAGCCCCCTTGCTCAGGGCTGAACAGCGGAAGGAAGACCAGGCTGTGATGCACGTGCCTGTCACCCAGGTCCTGGTGCAGACAGAAGGACCTGTTGTCATCTCACAGGAGCAAGATGTTGGCATGGAGAAGTCAGTCTGGTACTGCAGGGGCTATCTGATGGGTTGCAGGATGAGAAAAAAGGATGGGAAAAAAAACAAAAACAAAAAAACAAATCGTTTTGTACTGAAGAGAGAGGATTCCCACCAGACACAAGCTGCGGGTGGTGTTTGAGGTCTGAGGGGCTGTGCCTTGCCTCTTCCCTGCATGGCTACCATCTGGACCTGCTCTGGTGGAGCTGCAGTTCCCCACACCACTGCTTGAGGCAATTATGGGCACTTCTCCTTTAGCCATGCACCAGGTGCACAGCCAGGCTGCCCTCCGAGCCGAGTTCAGCCTGAGCTGCTAACTTTGTCGCAGTGTCCGGGCTGCCCACAGGAGTGTGGGAGCTTTCCTGTTTAAAGAAAGCACTTCATGGAGAGTTTGAAGGTGTAATTTAGCCAGCAACTGTAGCAGCCTCTGCAATCATAGCACTCCCTCTGCTTCCTTCTCTTTCCTTGCCCTCCCTGACCTCAGAGGGCCTGTAGTCAGTCCTACTTCAGAAATATTTTATTGACTTCTTAGATATGCACTGAAGAGATTCTTGTCTGCAGATTAGAATCCTGTCACTGGGCAATGATGTTGTTCCATCAGAGCAATGCACTGACAAAGCCCCTGGGATGTCACCAGGAAAACAAGAGACAGCCTCTCTGTGGTGGTGACTCCATGCCTGCTTGTTACAGCGTGAAGAAGGGGGATTGCTGCCAAGGGAGCCAGGGGATTTCTTCCTAATGTGGTCCCTGCCGTGAGATTTATCGCAGCTCCTTTCTGTTAATAGGGAAAGACATGAAGAGCCTGCAGGGCAGGGTGCAGGGAGACTGTCAGTCCAGCTAAAACTGTGTTTTTCAACTCTCATCACTGGAGAGGGGTGTAAGAGTCTCAGAGCATCTCTCTGTCCTGCCTCCAGCAGGGCCTGGACCTTCCCCATGGGGCAGGTGTGAACAGACAGGGGAGGACCAGGCAGAGGCACAGCCTCAGGTGGGGAGATCTCATCCCTCCCAGAGCCTCCTGTTCAAGTGTTCAGCCTCCCAACCACATCCACCTCTGCAGGGGGGGTTGATGTCCTAGACATGCCCTGTCCTCCATGCTTTCACATCCCTTTGTGCACGAGACGCAGGGAACTTGCCTGGGCTACACCTCCCAAATTAGACTTCCATCACTGCTGACCACATTTCCTCTTCTAATTTCACTGGGGGCTGAATCTGATTTCCCACCAAGAGCAATGGAGTTATTTTCCATCAGTTCACAACCACAAGATGAAGAAGTGCCCTCTCCAAGCCTTTGCTCCAGCCTTCTCAATGCCACAGGAGAAAGGAGACATTGCCCTTGCCTTTGGAGCAGGCTCCAGACACTGGCAAGATCCAGGATGAGGAGGAAAAGAGCTCAAAGCAAGAACCCTGCCAGACTAAGCCTTTCCTATCAAGTCCACCGTGAGACAGTTTTGCAGAAGCTCTGCATGAGCTTCAGGCCGAAATATTCTGCATTTGCTGAGCAGACTTATTCCCCTGGTCCTTCCCGAATGCCAGCTATGCCGTGTGAGTGAGCACTGACCATGTGCTGTGCACCCTGCATACATGCACACGATAGCCTGGTAGCAGACCTGCTTTGGGTGATGTTAAATTGCTCTCTAGGTGCTTCATGAGCAAATAAGGAATCCCACGGGTGGCTGGATGACCATCGCTTTGTGATGGTTGCACACCCATTGGGACAGCATTTGCCCCATTTCTTCCTGCAGTTGCCAGAGGCCATTTTCAGAGCCTGGTCTGTTATTATTAGTTTTTATTTTTATTTTTTATTTTTTATTTTAAAGAGCATAGCATAGAAATATCTCTGCTGCAAGGCCAATTTCATTTACCAACCTGATGACTTTTACAAGAAAATAGTATTGTCTTTTCCTGCGATTCAGAGAGAAATATATGGTAGCAGGGCTGCCTTTGTTTCCCTCCCTTCTGGGTATCAGCAAATGAGTCTGTCTCTTTCCAGCCTTCTGCCTCTTAGGTGCTTTACACTATTAGATAAACCCACGGTAGAAGGAAAGGAAATTGAATTAAAAATTGATCTGCTCTACCTCTAGGGAGCTCTATGAAAGGCAGAGTCCCAACATTTCCTGGGTAGAGAGGGAGGAAGGAGAAATAATAACCCTTATAAAAAGAGGAAGAGAGGAGTGGGAGTATCGGACTGAAAAGATACTCAGGTTGCACTGCCTGTGTACTTTAGCAGCTAAACAGGCAGCTGGTGGAAATCAGGTCCAGATTCAGAGGACGCAAATTTCCTCATGGATCACCTGCCTCTAGTGCAAGCGGAGGCTGGCCGTGCTCCCTGCCGTGCTCAGGCACCCAGCTCCCCCACGGCCGTGCTCTGCAGTGACATTATGTGCCTACCCAGAAAGTCACGACACGGAGTCTGTATAAACACTCTGTAAAACACCACTAATAGAGTAAACACAGCGAAGATTACACAAAGTGATTCGGCTGGCCCGCGCTCGCTGTTTTGCAGGGCTCCGGTGATGCAAAGCAGCTGTCAGCGTGGTCACTGCCATGAACAACCCTCTCCCTTTAGCCAAGCCGTGCACTTGGGTCTGGGCATACTTGGGAGTCTGCTGCGCCGATCGCGCCCTCGATGCACGTAGATGTACGCAGGACGCTGAAGGATGTCTTCAAGATATAGGCATGCTGTGCAAGTGCCTGGCAGCTAGGGGCTGTGAATAAGAAACCCATTGAACCGAAGCCAACTGTGGAGAATGTAATTACACAGTTAAACTCGGAGGCCACTGACAGTTACATAACAAAGAAAACCCGTCCTCGCTGGAGGCAAATCGCTTTTGTTCTGCTTGAGAAAGGAAGGTTTTGTTGACAGCCCAGCTATCTGCTTTCGGACAGGAACACTTAGAAAGAGTCACCCGGGTAAATAACAACTTCTTACTCCATTAGATAGCTCTTCCCAGGGTAAATAAAAACTTCTTACTCCATTAGATAGCTCTTCCCAGGCCGAAGGGCTTTCCTGTCCTGAGGATGGCCATTCTGAGTTGGGCCATTAAAACTGCAAGTCAGTGCATCCTGTCCTCAAATCATCACCATCATCTGTGGAAAAAACCTTCCAGGAGCACATTAAAAATGCAGTGATTCATTTAGGACATGCTGTTTGCTTCCTCCCCTCCTTCCCAGAAAGGCAGCTGCGTGCAGAGGGGGTTGTCTCAGGGTTTCTGAATATTCTGCTCAGGTTTATTTAATTCACCCACTGTTGTGAGGGTGCCAAGAAGGCAGACAAAAATAAACAGGTCTTGGGTATGGAGGAGAAAGTGGAGGTGGTGGGCTAAGTGGTCTTTGGGAAAATCATGGCACCTCTGAAGTGTTAGAAGGATAGGTCTGCTGGGAAGGACCGTGTCCACATTCTTAATTTAATGCAGAATGAGCTCTGTTGTAACTGCTCTGGTGAGGTGCTTGAGCTATTTGAGAAAGTCTCAGCGACCGTCTCTCCCTTTATGAGGCCCTCTGCTCCCCTGTCCTACTATCCTGTGTTAGAAATCTGACATTTAACAAGATTTTCTTTGCTGTAGTCTAAGGTCATTACCTCCTATCCCTGAGGGACATGAGGAGCATTTTTTCTCTTCCTATCACTGTGAAGAAGCCTTTTATGTATTGAAGGCTGTAATCATGTGTCCCCTTGATCTTATCCAGACTAGACGTCTTCTCTCCTCAGCCTCATGGATCATGAGGTCTTGGTTGCTGTTGGACCACCTCGGGACAGAGCCGGGTGTCTCCATGGATGACCTTTGCACTTGCTCTGAGTTTTATGGCTACCAAAGAATGCTGTTATTATTATGCCTGCAGCCAAATTGAAAGATTTCTCCCATATCCAGGATGGAGGATATGGAGCATTCAGAAAGAAGGGATCAATTTCAACCTTGAGTCAAGGCAGGCAGCCTAAAAGGTGTAGGACCAGTGGTTTTGAGTCTTTGGTGCCTAGGACATGCCTCGCCGCGTTCTTGCCTTGTTCTGAGGGAGAGTGTGGGGTGTCATTCAGGTACTGGAGGGGTTTCTCCAAGACATAGATGTGCCGTACCTAGTCTGGAAGATGCAGACGGTGAACAAGAAACCCACTGACCTCAGGGCTGCTGCAGTAACTTTATGGCACTTCATGGGCCTTTGGAAACCCAGCCAAGAAGAGGCAACGAGTCATTACCTGCTGGAGTGGGACAAAGTCTCCTCCAGCCAATGTATGAGAAAACATTATTCATGGACTCTGTTATCTAAGAGAGACGAGACTGCAGAGAAACAATGAACCAAAGGGTTGTTTATGGCAGATGCCTAACCTATGAGTCACCAATCTTCTAGTACATACTAAACAACTTGATTGGGGCTGTGCTGACAGGTCCTTGGTAAGCAGTCCCAGGCAAAGCACATCCTCATGGCTTGAGAAGCTCTCAGAAGTCCACTGGGTATTTGCAGGGAGGCAGAAGGATGATATTTAACAGCACTTGGCAGTGCTTGGTTGCAACCACTGTGGAGTGACAACGTGGGACATAGCAAAAGTTACTTCTTGGCAGCTATGAGATGCTCCTCACGTGACGTGCAGTTAATTCACGGGATTCATTGCTGCAGGATATGGAGGCACAAAAGACTTGCGAGGACTGAAGGTGTAGCTGGACAAGAGTTTCTCATGGAACAGCAATCCTGAGCTCATGAGTTCAGTGTGTCAGTGGAGTGGACTAGCCTTTGACTCTTTCTCCTGTAGGCAAAGCATTTTTTCTACTTTAAAGACTTTGAGAATTTGCTGGAGCCTTTGAACCCTCATGACTACATCACATTAAACGCTCTGCTTTGTTGCCTGGGAGTTGGCAGGTCTCTGGCCTCTGCCTGAAGGAGCTGTAAAACTATTCTTGGTTATGATATCCTTGATCTACCCTTGTGATACTCTCTAACATTTTGCCTTTGATTCTGGCAAAAGCCACCTGCTTTAGATAAAGGCAGAAGAAATTTTGTAATATACAGCTATTAAATAACCTTCCATTGGAAGAAACTTCTTCTTGGCCTTTATTTTGGCTAACATTTTGTGCAGAGGAGACTGGCTTATGTCCCAAAGCATCACAGTGTCTATCATTTCCCAAAGAGGTTATCAATGTCATATATTAATGGTACTCTTATCCACTTTTAAGCTCAGATTTGAATCCTTTTTCATTGCTGCCTAGGTGAAACGTATGTTGGCAAGGAAATATATATATATATATACACACATATATATATACTAGATACTGGGAGGGAGGGATATTTTACTCAAAGGTTACCATAGGCTACCTTTCCTAAAAATTCAAAAGTTCCATAGACATTTTCATGACAAATGGAAGAGACAGGAGACAGTTTTGGAGAAAACACATCAGACTACACAAACCCAGCCTATCCCGCTCAGCTGACCAGGAGTCTGAAACAATATCCATAAGCACTCAGCTGCAGGGGCAGAAGGAAGATAGTTATTTCAGGGAGGCTGCTGAAACCACAAAGCTGTTGTGCACAGTTCCTGTTGTAATGACCTCTCAAATCCATTAACTGTGATTCTTTTCACCCCTCCCAACGTTGATTTGCAGTGGAGACAGCAAGAAAGCAGAAAGCTTCTCTGGCCAGACTCCATCCTCTACATGGGTGAGCAGACACTGGGAAACACAAGCCCCCATCCTCATTTCACCCTCCAATCCCCCACAACTACTCTGCTGGTTTCAAGCACTTTTGAACAGGAGCTGGCATAGTCAGTCTGTCGATAAGGTATGCATCTCTGTATACTTCCTCCCTGTCACCCTAAAGAGCCTTCATAACTGAAAGGAAAGCTCCTTCTGAAATGACACACTAGATTCACACAATATATTTTGGAGGGAGAGGACAGGAAGATGTTATTTTTGGCTGCTTGCCTACAGCAGAACTAGCCACCACTCTAAAGCCAATAGATCTGTATTAGCGACTCCTGTGGGAGGCACAGGCTAGAGATTTACATCAGTATTTGTAGGACAAACACTTTCTGAGGCCACAGTTAAGAGTCTGTTACTATTATGCTTATCTTTATGAAGGCTTACAGCAAAACAGATCTCTCCTCTGAGGAACTTATGGCCCAGGGCCCAGAAATTAGGGTGTAAAGTTGTTTTGTTGATAATAACTTAGATTTCAGTTAGTACCTCGATGCTTCGAAAGCCAAGCGTAAAAGAACAAGTTGGACAAAGGATAGAAGAAACAACAACAAAAAAAGGAGCTTCTCCAAGTCATCCTGGAGTGACTGAAAGAAACAGAAATAGCACACAGGTTATTTTGGTGCCGAGCCATTTTCATCCTCAACTACCTGAAGGTTAAGTCTCTTGCCTAGTGTGTGCTGTTCAAGGCTCTTCCTGTAGACCACAAAGAAAAGCAGCAACAAACAGCAGGTGAAACAAACTGCCTTTCATGGATGAGAAGAGGTTTCTGATGGTGCTAGTTGGCTCTCTCCTCTGGCTATAGAAGAAACAACAACATGTTGTAAAAATCTAGATAAAATGAGATTAATCCCACCAGCTGGGCTGTGGTTCAGCAGAGGCCAGATGTGGACCCTGTATCAAAACTGTCTGTTAATGGTAGACTTTTGTAATTGTAGACAGGGTTTTAGCTGCCTTTTGCAAACCTCTCATGAGCATCCATGGCTGCCAGTGAAGCTGGGGAGTACAGACTCAAAACAAAGGAGGTAGAGCCTGAGACAGCAGGTACTATTTGTATTCCAGATATTTCAGAAGAGGGTAACAATTCATAGTTTCAGGCATTCTTCAGCATTACATGAAAATGCAGTAAGATGACAAGGACAAGGACTTGCCATGATTTCCTCAGAAGTCCCTGCTCAAGCGGATGTTTTCCTTCTGGTCTTTGGAATTAGTAGGTTTATTTACAATCAGACAAATGGTTGTTTTTCTGGCCTTTTTTTTTTTTCCCCCTCAACAAAACCATATTTTAAAATTCAATTTAAAAGACAGAGTTTGATTCGGAGCTTGGTATTCTGGACAGAAATCAAGGATGAAAATTCTCAGCCTCACTGCAGTCTTGGTGGGATTTTTATTAGGAACTGCTGCTTGCACTACTGCAGCAGCTTCAGGTTTAGACTGGGAATGGGAACTGTCCAGAACTTGCTACAGTCTATTCACACAGGCCAAAATCCACCACACGTACCTGAGCTGTCCTAGAGTGAGCCCCTCCAGCTTAGTCAACAGAGAAAGACAGACTCTGCTTGTGAGGAGGGATGCACCCTTTCCAGGCCTCTGTCTTGTTCCACTGACCACAGAGAGGAAAATCCCAAACTGTGCCTTGCCAGAGGCCGTTTAATTGCATACAACAAGGTGTTGAGCTCATACTGATGTCCTACAGTAGCTCACTTGGCCTCCAGCTGCCACTCCTTGGCTTTCTGCTGGTCTTATGCCACATCTACCTGCCCTGGGCAGGTATCTCAGACACCCTTGGGACCTCTAGATAAACACTACCAAGAGGAAGCAGGAATACTAAGAGGAGAAAGCAGCTTCCCAGCTACCACCCTGGGAGATGCTCACACAGCTACGTGCAATACCTGTGCCTGCTTAGTGCACGACTGTCTGTGCATTCCCCAGCAACCGCTTGTAGTTCTGGGGCTCTTACTGTGACTGCCATCTTTTACTCATATTCAGTACTCTTAAAAAATAAAAATAAAAAAAATCATTTCCAGAATGCAGGGTTTTGCTCTCTGCCAAGGGGCATTTCCCAAATCAAAACATGCAAACTTCAGCTTCAAGATCTCCCAGCTCTGAAAACCACAAATGCAACAAAAAGAAGAGATCATCCCAAGACACTCAACAAATTAAACCAATTTTCTTTTGAGGCATTTGCAGAACACCTGCTCATGTACAAACAAAGCAAACAGCAGTAATCCCCAGAGGAGTGAAAATCCAAATTTTTATTTTCTTTTATTTTGCCCTGACGCTTTTCTCCACCACACAGGGACTGGCCAGATGATGAGAGTAAAAACCAGCAAAAGAGCTTTCCCTTTTGGTAACCCCCCAAGCTCTTTAGAGGCCTACTTTGTCATCTCCTTGCAGAGGATGACTTACTGAAGGACACGTGGGAAGAAGATAATAGTATTTTCTTACTTATAAACCCCTATCCTTCAAAACCATTGGGTGGCTAGCTGTGTAACAGGACTGCAAGTTCTCACTGCTTTATCTGATGTTTTTTTTAAATCTGGTTTTCTTTGAGCCTGAACTTCTAGAGTCATGTGTTGGTGGGCACAGCTTGCACTTAAAATGAAAGCAAGCATTTACCCTGCATGGCAGCAAAGAGAAGCTGGAGACGATTATCTCTGGAGTGCAAGAATAAGAGGAGTAATGGGAAAAGAAATATAAAACTTTCCCATTTTGAAAATCTCGTGAATTTTGAAAATATTGCGCACCTATAATATTCAAATGGGTTCCTAAAGCAAGGTATCCCTTCACAGCAGCACCGGCTGCTACCTGCAGCTCTCTTTCATTATGAGTAGCAAGAGATGAGCATTGCACCGCAGAGTCTGAAGAGCATTTTTCTGCATGGTAGAGGGGAAAAGACTTACGAGGCCAATTGTTGGCATCGAGCAGAAACATAAATTCAGAGCATGCAGCGCTCATGGAAACCAGGAAGCTTTTGAGAACATCCTGCTGATGTCTCTAACCACGACTCCACAAACACAATAAAATTATTGTCTTAGAAAAAGGGAGTATGGCCTAGAGCCCACCCTGGTCAAGAGATGCAACAATAAAACTACAAGAACAGAAATAGGTAATGAACAACAACAACAACAACAAAAAATAACACAAAAAAAAAGAGGAAAGTTTGCTTTTAGAAGGATGCAGCGCTGAGCCAACAGGCTTGGACTTTGCCTTGGTAGAGCTGCCTGACCTCCTGTTTGGACCTCCTGGACCACAGGCAGAAGTAGCTTGTGTCAGTCAACACTGCTGGTGTCTGGCAGATGGATGCGGGGTCTCCTGAGGGCTGTTCTGCCTCTCTCCTACCCAGGGATTCAGCTCGCCTCGCTGTAGATATCCACAGGATCATGAGCTCACCCTCTGGGCTCTCCCAACCGTAGGACAGGAATCAGCCATGTCATGGTGACTTATCTGCTCCCCTTCAGGTGTGTGGTGGAGCACCTCTCTTCTTGCTGGATCGTTGCCTCCTACAGAGGAAATCTGGACTCCTTCCCTCCCTTGGAGACGGAGAATTGGCCTCCAATAGTTGAGATCCATCTCATCTTAATTCCAGTCAAGCCTGGCAGCAGCATGCTCAGTTGCCCCATGCTTGCAGTAGGGACTCTTGCCTCTCTCCAGACAGCAGAGAGACAGACACACCTTTGCGTAGCCAAAACATCCCCACAAATACCTCAGAGCATGCTTAGGTGGTGGTTGCAAGCACAGACCCCTTTCTCCTTACACTCTCTACTTCCCCACCCCTGTGCGTTTTCAGCGTGGTGTTCTGGCCCATTTCCCACCCTGGGATGGCCTGAGCTGGAGATGTCTGGGCCAAACCTCCTACAGGGGCTCTCCTCTTTTGCATTATCAGGGGTGGGAGGGTGAGAACTCGGCAGCAGGGGACCACAACATGCTTCTCTGAGGGCAGTCCCCAGATGCAGTCGCACTTTGGCTCGTCCCTCATCACTGCACGACTTCCATAGCAAAAGATCTTCTCCCATCCCGTGAGCTCACCTGCGGTGTCCTGTCATGCACGGGGAGAAACCAGCATGGAAAGCTCTGCAAAGGACCCGACCCTTAACCCCTGACAGCTCCCTGAGGACTTTTTAGCACCTGAAAGGCAGAGGCAGCAGGGTGCCCCTTTCACACAGCCCCCTCCTGGGGAAGCAAAGCAGCCTCGCTCACGGGAACAATGAAAGGGCCTTGTCTTCTCTGCCCTCACCTTCCCAGGAACAGGAATCTCATTGATTTATCTCCCAAGCTCCCTGCCCAGCCGTAGGGCCCTGCTTTCCCTGCCTTCCACTTTGCAGGCTCTCATACCCCTAATTTCTTGCCAGCGCTTGTGGGAAGGGATGTGCAGCAAGCTTCGTGCACAGAGGGTGGAAAAAGGAAAGGCAAAGGATCGACAGGCAGGTTATAAAGCAGGCAGCCCTCTCTGCTTGCACGCATGCAGGCAAAGGGACCACAAAACCCACGGAGAGGGTCGGTCTGTCTGTCTTTCTTTCTTTCTTTTTCTTTCTTTCTTTCTTTCTTTCTTTCTTTCTTTCTTTCTTTCTTTCTTTCTTTCTTTCTTTCTTTCTTTCTTTCTTTCTTTCTCTCTCTCTCTCTCTCTTTCTCTCTCTCTTTCTTTTTTCTTTCTTTCTTTCTTTCTTTCTTTCTTTCTTTCTTTCTTTCTTTCTTTCTTTTCTTTCTTTCTTTCTTTCTTTCTTTCTTTCCTTCTTTCCTTCTTTCCTTCTTTCTTTCTTTCTTTCTTTCTTTCTTTCTTTCTTTCTTTCTTTCTTTCTTTCTTTCTTTCTTTCTTTCTTTCTTTCTTTCTTTCTTTCTTTTTCTTTTCTTTCTTTCTTTCTCTCTCTCTCTCTCTCCCTTTCTCTCTCTCCCTTTCTCCCTTTCTTTCATTTTCTTTCTCTGTCTCTTTCTTTTTCTTCCTATTTTTTTTCCCTCTTCCCTTCACCTTTCCCCTCCCGCCCCCATCAGCCCTTGCCCATCCCCGTCCCTCCCGGCACCATGCCTCCTGGAACGTCGCAGCACTGCTCTTTCATGAGCAGTGTGTGGTATTATGACTCCGGCGATGCTGAGCCCTGCCAGCACGCCTCAAACCACAGGTATCTGACCCCGTCCCAATCCCCATAATACTGATTAATGTCCCGATTCACCACCCGATAGGGCCGGCACCGTCTGTGGCCGAGGCAGAACACCACCCCGCTCCTCACGCTCTCTCCTCCTCCCTGCAGACCCCTTCTCCCTTTGCTCAGGGACGGGGGGATCCGTTCCAAAAAAATCCCACCCCGTGGCAACCGCGGGCAGGGAGCGCGGGAGCTGCCAGCGGCGCCGGGAGCCGTGCGAGCCGGGGTGCAGTTACAACAAGGCCAGCTCTGTGATTACGGCACATTAAGCCCTCAGTGCGGTGCAGGCTGCTCTGGGGCATGACGTCCTCCTCGCTCCAGCCGGTCAGCTCCGGCATCCTCCCTTCCTTCTGCTCTCCCCTTCGGCTGGGACGGGGAGGGAGCCCAGAGGAGGGACGCTGGAGGGCTCGAGGTGGTGCTCACCTGGAGCCAGGGGCAGCCATGGTCTTGGAGGTGTGGGGGGAGAACAGTGGGGAGAAAAGCTTTGGTGGTAGGAGGACTGGTCCCCAGAGCGAGAAGCGCAGGCTGCAACCCACTGCAAGTGGACCTGAGGCCAAATAAACCCTGGAGGACGTTGCAAGGGGTGTCTGTGCATTTTCCTGCAGGGATAAAGGCATCCCCGTGCTCCAGGAGCTGGCAGCTGCAGTCCCAACAAAGCCCGTTTCAGGGTTGTGGATGCCTCGGATGTGGCTGTAGCAGGGACTGAGCTGTGCACCCGTGGATTGGGACCTGCTGCAGCGTGGGACCGCTGCCCATGGGGCCACACTCATCAGCTAGTCCTGCATGAGGAAATAAACCCACTGGGTCCCATTCTCTGTCCCCTTTGACTATGTTCATATCCATATGGCGACTATATAATTTTCCCAAAGCAGCGTGATCTCATCCAAAGCACTTCTTACAGACCATGGCACACCTGAAATATGTTATATATATATATATAATGTAATATATATATTACATTTGTATATATATATATATGCAAGGGAGCATGCTGGCAGTGAAACAGCACGGATGACTGAAGGGCAGCACTTCAGCCCTGGCCTGCCTATTTTTGCTTACTAGTGAAGGCAAAGCCCCATCAGCTGGGAATTTCTCTGAAAAGTGCCAAAGTCTTGTCTATCCCCTCTTGTCTGGCCTTTTCCCTGGGCTGGAGGAGCAGCCTTGGTCCTGACTGCCTCCTCTCCCTTGGCTGGTTCAGAAAGAGCCTCTTGCCCTATCAAATGCATTGTCAGCCCCTGGGACAGGACGTATCACTCTGCCTGCTGCCCTGCTCCAGGGTTCAAATATCAACCCAAGGCTTTAAGCAAAAGCCCTGGGCCTTCCTGCAAAGTGGTCGTATCTCCTGTTATCTCATGTCCTGTCTCCACTAAAAATATCCTTCTTGTAGCCAGGGTTGTCAGCGTTGCCTCCTCGGGCACCATCAGTTTCCAGGTGATTTGCAGGAGGTGTGGGACCTGTTCCAGTGGCTGCCAACCCTGCAGCAGTGTCTTCCCAGCACTGCAGCACCGTGGCTGGAAGAAGAGATGCTAATGCTGGGGTTTTAGTGGATCAGATAACCCTCTCTTCCCAATTCCTCCTGCTTTGCATTGTCCTGAGGGCTTCTTGGGAAACATGGGCTTCCTGACCTGATACCTTTGGAGGCACAAACTATGTCTTTGCCTTGTCTGTTCTCTACAAGGTGTTAACTCTGAACCCTAAAGAAATACTTCCTAATGTAGTTATTCTGCCATTTGATTTTAGATGTCCATTTTGGCAGCTGGGGGCTTAGGGCCAGCAGTAGGGTAAGGAACAACAGTGTTGCCAAATGGCAAAGGGGAAAGTGCTGAGCAAGGAAACCCAGAATAGAAGCAAAGGCTACTGTCACAACAGTGAGACAACGTGTACTGAGTTCATTTGGTGGACCAGTAGTGTTGATAACAAGGCTGGTACTGCCGGCAGAGTATATAGGAACTAGGAACTAGTTTGGGAAGGGAGCTGGATGCCCAAGTTTGCTAGGTCTCTGTGCACACCCTATGGGCTCTCACCCAGCAACTCCACTGATGTGCTATCATGCAAATTTGGCTGCATTGCAATCACAGGAGGGGTGTTGATTCACCTCCATGTCAGCAGAAACAGGAAAACTGCTGAACAAAAGGATGCAGGGATCCACCTGGGCAGGGTGTGAGGGCTGGGCTGTCTGCTCCTGCTTCACCTCACACTTCTCCTCCACCCAGCGCTGCTCGTGGGCTGGCAGTCAGTTGACCCCTTGGCTCAGCCATCATTCTGCTTATCTGGGTAACTGAGAGTCCTTATCACCCCGGGTAGTGCTGAGTCAGGTCAGCCCAGCACATGCCCGCACCGACCCCTATGGAGATCCTCTTTGCGTGCAGACTTGTTGGCACAGAACCAGGGCCGGATCCTCATCAGGGGGAAAGGCGAGGATTGATGCTGTTCCATTTTCACCAGCAGAAGCACTCTCCCCTTCCCCCGCTCCTGCAGAAACCTGAGTCATCTTTTGCTGATGACAGAGTAAATTAGGAGTGCACATTAGCTGTGACTTTGAATGGCCTAATTTCCCATTTACAGCCCTACAAAATACACACAAAAGGCACCTTAAGTTCAATTTGTTGACCGCACTGAGGCTGTCAATGACACTAAGGAATGCTAGGACAAAATCAGTATTAAAAGTGAGTTAGGAGAGAAGAAAAAGCAATCATCTATTGTACAGTCTGCTTGAAACACTGATGACAAATTTGCTCAAATCTCCTAGATTCAGACATCGCGATTTGGCGTCTTTTTAGAAATGACCCAAATCAACCACTGAATTCAGCCCCATCCTGTTGTTTGAAATAAATCCAGCCTGCCAGCGTGCCTATCATCCTTCCCTACCGCCACCAGAGCCAGAAACAAAAATGACGCTCCCTCCCTTCGAGATATCCCCCAAATTGCTCATGTTTAAACGCTTTCAAAAAGGCATTCATTGCACAAGGCAGCCAGCCACAAAAGAAGCTACTGAAGCATGGCTTAGCATGGTTTGGAGAAGCATGTGGAAAGTGGGGGCTTGTCATCCGACCCAGATCTCTCGGCTTGCAGGATCCTGTCCCTTCCCGTCCAGAGGCAACCCAGGGTCAGGAGGTACCAGCATGTGCTGGCTGGGCTCCTCCGATTCACCCTCTGGCTCCCTTCCTATTTCCCTGCAGCGACACTGATTGGCATCAGATGAGACTCTCTTGGTCCTTCGGCACTCTACAGGAACACCACTGATTTATGCCAGCAGAAGGCTCTGGCCCCTTGAGCTTTGTGGTTTCTGTGATGAGGTTAAGGCAAATCGCAGAGAAAATCTGATCCCAGGAATGAAGCAAAAAAACAACAAACACACTTCATTGTGGTGGTGAAAGGCTGACAGAGAAACACCAGGCATGGTGGGAAATGAATTAGGGATGAAGCTGGTGCTCTGCAGTGGGATCATATGATGGCATGCTCCAAGACTGCTTAACAAAGCTGCAGCATGAGTCAGAGCCATGCAGTTGCACCCCCACACCCACTCGCACGTATGTGCACACATAACAGTTTTGCACCAGACCCCACGTCTCCACCAGCTGAGGAAATGAGACCTCCTGGCCCACCCAGCATCTTTGGGGTGCAGTCTCACAGATGCTCTGAGGCGGGATGCTCTGTGGCTGAGTGGGTCCTTGAGGATGTGGGGTGTCTTGGAGATGTATGAGTACACGTCGCTGAAATCTAAAGCCAGGCAAAGGAAACCAACCGCATCCTGCTTTGTTCCATCCAGTGGCTAGCTTGGGTAAATGCTTCTGCATCACCCACAGCCCTGATAATTTAGCGCAAGTGAAAACAAGCCATGTCTGCATTAGATATAGTGCATCAGACCCTCTGAATACCTACAGGCTATGTTTTAGTGAGCATGGGTATTTAGACTGGGAAATCTTTTCTACCTCTTGCTTACAGAACCATCTCTCTCTCTCTATTTTTCTCTGGGAAGAATAATAACAATAAACCATATTTCCAAATGCACAGACTCTACCCGCACTCCCCACAAATCCTCTGTCCTTTTACTGCATATACAGAACAAGAAATGCCTGAAAGCATACAGAGATTAAATGGGAGAGCTAAGTCGCAACTCCTGGTCTCATCTCCTTACTGAAGAGGTCATTTCTGAGCAAACAATTCATTTAGCATAACCTCAAGAGCACTGGAAGAAAGCACAGGCTCAGAGAAAGCCTTGGAGATGCAAACTCTGAAAGGCACAAAGCCCTCATAAGCTGATGGCTCTTGACAAGCCAACAACACAAGGTTTTGAAGTTGTATGCATTGGTCACCTCTTAGCAGTTCAGCCTCTTACAAGCTCTCTCCCACTTTCGTTTTAAAAAGAAATTTCCTGTATTTTACTGAGCTGAGGGAGATTGCAAACCATGAAATGGATACGCTGCATAATGTTGCTTTATTGATCTTACTCGTTGAGTGCGGCCAGGAGAAACAGGTCATTTCCTTGCAAACACTCGCCATAGCCATTGTCTCAAAGCTATTTTAACTCCAACTGCTCAGTGTCTGAGAGGAGAAGTGGTTTGGGATGCAGCAGTCAAAAAGAAAGTCAAGGTAACATTGAAATACGGCAGAGGTTTAGACAATAAAATTGGGGTAGATGGAAATAGCACGCAAAGTTCCTGGAAATCAGCCCACCGAGTTTTGAAATTCGATTTGCACTTTTGGAAAACCAAAAAGGCTACTGGTGATTTGTTCCTGGAGGAGGTTGGGCATTTCCTAAAGTGTTTTGATCCACAGGATCAGCAGTCCTGTGTGCCTGCTAGGTTGGTCAAACAATTGGTTTTCTTTCCTGCATTGCCTCTTAAGAGGTCAAAGACAGCGACAGAAATGACAGAGCAGCGTGCAGTCATGGTGGGGAGATGTGGAAGGGGAAAAGCATGGAATAGGAAAAGGTGAACAAGGACGGGTTCAAACCATGCTCCCAGGTCCATCAGTCCCAGAATTCCTGGGCAGAGCAAGGCGAAGTTGTCCCCGGCTTCTGAAAACCTTCTTCCTAACCTGAATTAGGAAATGTCCCCCTGCACCTCTGCTACTGCCACCGTTCCTTGGCTTAGCATGCAGGATGGGCCCCAGGGTGCTGCGCTTCCTTGAGTGCCCAAGGTGTATAAAGCAGGTGAATGAAGAAGGCAATGAGATGAGGATTAAATGACTTACTAATGGTCCTAAACAGCGTCCCCAAAGACCCCACTGGACCTCAGTTAATTGATCATTTGTCTTCCACTACAAGTCCAAGGATGCTAGGTCCCTGCCATCTCCTTTGTACCTTAGCCCTTGGCAAACATAAGCTAAGTTTTGCAAACCATTCACTTTCCTGTTAAAAAATACAGAAAAGGAAAATAAATAAATAAATAAATAAAAACAAAGCAAAAAAACAACAACATGTAGGTCCCAAGCCAAAGTTCAGTGAAGGTTTTCTCAGGACACCCAGTGACTTTCAAACTGCCGATACAGACACGACTGAGGCTGCTTCTTGCTCTCCATGTGACAAGACCAAGCAAATAAATACGCTGAAGTGCCTGGAGAGAGGGGAAGGGAGGCTGAAGTAAAGATAACATCGAGGAACCCTGATTAACAGCAGGGCAGCCATGTGAAAAGCGAGATAACCAGCCTGCCCTAGGTGCTGAGACAGCAACTCCTATACCCAGACACCTATCTCCGGGGTTTCTTCAGGAGGCCAGGTCTCCCCTCGATGAGCTGCCCTTATCTGATGGACGGCTAATACTCGAGGTCGTTACGGTGGAAAGCCTCGAAGAGACCAAACTGCTGTGGACTTTGAAGGCTCATTTGTTCTGCACGTCGGCTGGGTCAGGGAGGTGGGCTAGGGCAGGGCGGCCGTGCTGCACCAGGCCACCTCCTCTGCCCGCGAAGCTGAGCAGCACAACACACCTCATGTCTCCGAGCCTAAAATCATTTTTCCCAAAAAAAAGAGAATGTTGTCACTTCTGGTCCCCCTGACCTGTGCTACCCTGAGCCATCACTTGGGACCATTACCTGGAGGAGAGCTCATCTGCTCAGGTGAAAACTCTGCCCAGAACTGTGCTCGTGATTCAACGGTCTGGTAGGGGACAGAGGTGGGATGGAGCCTACACTGAGTGTGGCTCACCTCGCTGGGTGTGCATGAATTGCCGAGGAGCAGCAGGTACAACAGGGCTCGTGGCAGCCCTGGGATGTACTGTGGGTCTGCCAGATGGAGGATGCAATGGGCTCTGCACCAGAGCAGGATGGTTACACACGTGGTGTCAGGGTGAAGCTGCTCACATCGCTGCTCTCCTCTACTCCCCCTTCTCCCTTCTGCTCCCCACCTGTGTGCCCTGACCTCTCCCTTGCGTGTACCAGGAGCTCATCCAAACCTTTGCTGTGCAGACTCCATTCACTGACCCAGCAACAAACCTCCTCCTACATTTATTTCCTTTTTTCTTCCATCCCGGTTTAATTTTTGTGCCAGCTCAGTTCAACCATCTCATGGAGAAGGAGGCAGAGTTGCAGGTAGGTGGGACCGCACCTTTCCGAGCAGATTTATTGGGTTACTTGGTGTGTGTCACAGCACCAGGCAAACGCCTCCCTGCTCCCTGTCCCCTGGGTCCCCTCCAGCCTGCCTGTCCTCAGAAATATAGGGCTGCCCCAGCAGGAGAGGAGAAATTAATTCCTTCCCTTGACTTCACCCCACCCCAGCTACAATACTTGAAATATTTAGCTCTCGCCCAGCGATAGCACAGTCCCTGCCTTGCTGAAATGCCTTGAGCCAGGGACTCTGGAGGGGTGAGAGGGAAAAGGGGCAGAGAAGTCTGCTTTCTGCCTTGCTGGATAAAGGGAAATATGTGTAGGCAGAAAGACAGGCCAGCCTTACAGAAGATTTCAACAACTGAACCATCGCCTGACTGCTGTCAGGGGGATTTATGTAATGGAAGGATCAAAGTACGGCCTGATAAGAGGGTGCCATCCATCCAAAATTTTCCATTCTTGAATATTAAGTTTCTGGAAGTCAAGCCAAGCTGGGTCTCCGTAGGGAAAAGAGAACCATAAAACACAGAGCACCTCTACCCACTGGCAAGGGTCAGCCTGGCCCCGTTGGAAATATCAGTATTAGTGTCAAGCCAGGCACAGCACGAATGAATTTGTGTGTTTTTTTTCCCATGACACATGACAAGAGAGCTCAGGATCAGACCCAGTCAGGTATTCTGCTGGCTGTATTTCAGCTCCAGGAGTGATTTTTTCACTGCTGGGACAGCCCTGTGGAAGGTGCAGCACAAAGATCACCTTGATGACACTGGTTCCTGCAAGACCAGCCGAAGCTCAAGGTGTTATCGGGTGAGAAATTCACATGATGTTAAAACATCCACGTGGGTACAGAGGGAGACAGAGGAATGTGTTGGGGCAAAGTACCTTATCTTTAATGCAGGCTGATCCTGTTGAGGTCTTCGTTTCAGCTAGGGGCAAAGGGGATGGGAGGGATGAGAGCCCAAAAGGCCAGAGAGCAGGGCAGGCTGGTGGGCACACAAATACGTGCTGGGCTTCATCGCCCTCTTGCAGCGGTGTGGGATGAGGATGAGGATGACACGGAGCACTTTCTGGGAAGGATCTGGATCTGCTCTTCCCTCCACCTCTTTGTTAGGCATGAGGCAAATGCAGCCACTGCAGGGATCAGCTGGGGCCAGAAGCCAGTGCGAGCTCTGCCACCGTCCCGGGGAGCAGGATGTCACCTCTTCTATCTTTCAATGTCACTAGAGGGGCTTTACCACCTCACCCCATGCTGTTGGAAGCCGGCAACCTATAGCTGGGATTTAGGGCATTCAGCGTGGTCAATTCCACTCACTGGTCAGTTTACCCTAAAAATCTATATATAAAAAAAAAAAAATCACGACTTTAGCCTCTTTCCAAGCAGAAAACCCTTTGCTTTCTATTCTCTGCTCATGGGCCAGTGGGGAGGATCCCGACTTTTATTTTTGGCCAGGATATGAGTTAGATAAATTTTTTTTTGCTTTTAGTCTGACTCCTGAGAAACCAAAGCATGATAAGTGCGTGTCTGTGCCCCAAATAACTGCAAAGCAGGGACTGATTTCAGCTGCCTTTCCTCGGGGGGCTGAGCAGCACGTTCCCAAGCACATCCCCACGGAGGAAAAGCCTTCAGCTTGCACCTTGCACCCAGACCAAGTCCTACATCGGTGCGGCCAAGAAAGGAGCTGATGGATGCAGAGCTATGGGATGGCTCGTGCTGTCGTGGCAGCGATCTCAGCATCATTTGGCCCAGGGACCTGGGTGCACAAGGACTGCTCGGTGGTGGCGGGGGCAGCAGCTGTCCCTGCCGGGGCTGTCTGGAGCAGGGTACCTCTGGCTGGGACTGCAGACGCACCGCCCTCGCCGGGATAATCCTGCTGATCCCTAAGCACCGCTTCGGGGCTATTTCGAGGAGGTCAGAAACCAAACAACAACTGCCTGGACCTAAAAGGCGCACCTCGGGTTTCATTTCCTCCAGCCTTGACCCTCTGTGCACGTACTTGCCCTGTTGCTTTCCAAGCAGCAATCGCGCACACCAAGCCCAGTCTGCTCAGGTCGGACTCGTCACTGGGCAGCTGAACAGTTTTGGCTTGCATGGGATGAAATCACAGCCCCTGCATTACCCCAACGCAGAGGCTTGTTTGCTTTATATTTTGCAGTCAAGTCTTTTATAATCCAGGGATATCTGCTAATCCTAAAGTACAATAACAAAATTTGTATCTTTCATAAATACGCAGGGCAGGGATGGGCACGCTCCCAAGCATGTGTGGAGAAAAGAACATTTCAGACATTGTTTCCTTGCACTCGGAGGCTGCCTTTATTTAATGAAGTTAGACAGCTAGTTGGGATTTGCAGGATCCCTATATAGGATTATTTTATTTTTATTATTTTTTTTATTATTGGCTGCATTCTGAGGCAGAATAAGATTATCTTTCCCTTCCAGCTATGAACTATTCCACTTCAAATCCTTCCCTTTTCCAGATCCATTGCGAGGTGGTTCTGATCAGAGGAACAACAAGGAATAAATCAAACATCGATCAGCACCTCCGTAATCCAGCGGCTTTGCCCCTGAGCACTGGGTTCTCGGCTGCTTGGTGACAGGAGCGTCACCAGTGCGAACCAGGAGAGTTTTTCTCCTTTACACCAGACCCTCCTGCTGGAGATTAATGCCACACAGCTTCCTTGGGAATCAGGGCTGGGACCCTCCTGAAGATGACCTGGCTGAGCTTGTCCCTGTTTTGGGTGATGCCTGCAAGAAAGGGTTCCCCATCCCTGTCTGACACCCCCTGAGTTTCCAGGGGAGCACTCCAGCTTCTCTGCAAAACCAGAGGGAAGCTTCAGCTTTGCCCAGACGGAGGGGCCAGGACTGGGGAACTGCCGACTGCAGCGGTCAGATGGGCTGGAGCCCATCCTGCCGGCCAAGCGCAGCCCCTGAAGGCTCAGCACCCCCAGCCCCACGGAAAGGCAAGGCTTCTTGCCTCCTGCCCCCACTCCACACCCCACCTGCACCCAGTATCTCTGGTTGTACAGATCTCTGCAGCTGGCTCAGGCTGTTACCCATATCCTAAAACTGAGTTATTCCAACCCAAATCCTGCAGCGGGATCTGGGCAGGACAGTGCCTTGATTATTATTATTTTTAATTATTCTGCAGAACATCTCCGCCAATGATAACCCGGCTTAGACTGGCACAGGACGAAACCAAGTGAAAACTGAACAGATCAGCAGAGCGAACCATGAGGGTACGGGCTGGGAGGTGGGACGTGGGGAGGCTTTCCTGCAAGCAGCTCTGGCAGCGCTTTTCTGATAAAAACACGGTGCCCACATCTTAACTCCTCCCGCGCCCTGCCGATGTCGGACCCACTTTTAAAGCTCCTTTTGCACACCTCATCTTTTCAAGCCCGTATCTGCAGGGCTGTCTGGCTCGGGTTAATCTGTCTTCCCTGGCCCTTCGACAAAATAGAAGAATTAACCCAAATTTCCTTTCTCAGCACGAAGGTTTGAGGTGCAAAGCACTGCGTTGATAAACTAATCCCCGCTGCTGTTTAAGCAGGTGTCGATTGGGAATATTCCCAGGGAAAGGCAGGGAGACTTCCCCAGATTTCCAGGGGATCTGGAGGAGAGCAGAGGTCCAAAGCAGCCATCTGAAGCCCTCGGCTGCCCCGAACCTCTCAGCTGCCCCATTAAAGCCCAGGACCAGACGCTGGTCTCGCTATGGTTTTGGTGTGGCTGCAGGCTCACAGAGGACCACGACTGGTACACAATCAGTGGTTCCTCCCCAAAAGAGAGATCACAGAGCTAAAGGTGGGCGAGAGGGGCACATCTAACCCCGAGAGGACCCAGTCCCGCAGCACTTTAACGTGTGCTGATTTCCCCCCCCCATGCCTTAGAGTTAACGCGGGGACACGCAGCCTGCACCCTGCCGGGCAGGGATTCAGCTGCCGGCCTCCTGCCCCGCGATGTACCGGCACGGACGATGAAAGAAACCATTCCCCACGCCTGCTCCAGCGCTCCTGCCACAAACGGTGCTTTTCTTGCCACCCTCGCCTGCTGACAAAAGGAGCAGCGGGAGTGATAGCTTCAGATTTAGGAGGTATGGTGACCCATTTGGGCTTTGCCAACACGGGGATGCGAAGCGACCGAGCAGCGAGCAGCCCAGCAGTCAGGGCCACGGCTCTCCTGCCTCGGGTCCTCCAGCCTCGGGCAGCTGGGCTATGCCCTGAAGCTCCGCGTGGCTTCTGCCTCTGTCTGGGGGGATCCTCCTGACTCAAGCAGGACTTTGCTTGGCTCTGCCATGGGAGCAAAGACCTGGTACTGCTTTTAGCCCAGCCCAAAGCTGCCAGGGAGCCTGTCTCTAAATTAAGCCCTTGCATCCCTCTCCTTCTGTGGCTATCCTCACTGATTTTTCACTTGCTGCTTGTAGGAGAGATGCGTTAGGTGGCTTTTATTGGTGGCAGCACATAAAACACTCAGACCTGCCAGGCAAACATCAAGCGTGTATACAGCCCTTCTTCCAGCGCAACAACTGAGACGTCACTGTGCTGAAACACACACTCGATACCATAGAGTGTTTTTAAAGTTCACTTAAAAATCAAGTTAGTTTGGGAAAGAAATTTAAAAAATGAAGCTCTAGGCACCTTGCAAGTTGTTCCCTGCCTCGCAAGCAGTTGTGCGGTGGGATGACATGGGTCTGGCCGCCTTGCTCTGCCTAAGTGCAGATGCAGGATATCTCCGTAGCCCCTGGATTTCCAGGGCAACTTTTCAAACACTT
Source organism: Anser brachyrhynchus (assembly GCF_964034855.1). Classification (NCBI taxonomy): domain Eukaryota; kingdom Metazoa; phylum Chordata; class Aves; order Anseriformes; family Anatidae; genus Anser; species Anser brachyrhynchus. Next base: position 1,910,233 of record NC_137695.1, read on the forward strand.
GAGCAACTTTTTTGTCTGTCGGTGGCAGGTTTGCAAAGCAAGGGAAGTGTCTGAAAGGTGCACGTCAGCCTGGGCCTAATTAAACCTAATGGGGTTTCTAGTGGAGCCGTTCCTGGTTGATGCCCAGGTCCGGCTCCCCCCGAGCTGGGGCACGGGGTGCTCTCAGCAGCTCCGTCCATGAGCAAAGCACAGAGCCTGGGATCTGAACAGGTCTGTTTTGATGGGGTGTGAAAAATAAAGCACACACGGGAGATAGGAGACAGCTGAGACGCGGTTCTCTGGTCCTCTGCACCTTCTGGAGGTACTGGGATGTACTGGGAGAGGGACCAAAGCGGGAATGGGACTGGTGGTAGGCTGTGAAAGCTTGCCTGTCTTTTCTGGATGCTGAAGTTTTCCCAGCTCCAATCTGGCTGTTTCAAGAACCGGCACCAACAGAGACAAGGATGCTAACAGGAGTTTGGTGCAGCAGGGCTGTGGGGTGGGGGCAGCAGGTGCTACAGGACCTACAGAGCCTGTTAGGATGCAGCCCTGGAGCTAGCCATGGGCACGGGGATGCTAAGAACATGGGATAAACCTCAACTCTCACTAGAAATTCAGTGAACCCACAGTTTCTTCCCCCCAGCATCCCCCAGTTTTCTCTGCTCTTTGAAAGGTTTATTTATGCTTGGAGGTAGACCAAGCATCCAAGGACAGGGATGGACTGCAACAGCGGTTGTTTCTGAGGGGCTCTTTCTTTTCATTTACTGGTGAGGTCTTTTCATCCAGCATGATGCTGGAAACGTGGGGGAAATCCCTCCCCGCCAGCCCTGCACAAGGTCCCAGGTAGTTCCTACCAAACCCAGGAGAACGGGCCCAGTGTGACAGTCCCTGGAGGGGCAGAGGGGACCTGGATGGAGCAGGGGTCGGGGGCAGCCGACTCCTTTCCCAGCACATCTCCATCCCCTGGGGGAAGCAGACACCGCTTTAGGTGGTGATCGTGCCACTTGCTGCACCAGAAGGCACTGAGGGACGGCGGCGGTGGCGGTGATGCCAGGGATGCAGAAAGCAAGCAAAACGCACGTCAAAGCTGCGTGCCCAGCAAAGAGTTAATATCTGGTGGCTCATTCTGGGTGACATCTGCCTTCGCTTCTGCAGAAGGACCCTGGTGACCACCCGGGGCTGCAAAGGGGGTCTGCAGACCTTATCCCGTTCCCCATCAAGGCGGTCTGGGCAGCCCGCAGCCCTGCTGGCCACCTCTGCCTCCCTCTGTCAAGGTTTTCTGCCTCTGCGTGTGGAGGAACAGGTGAAAGCAGAGCCAGGTAGCAAAGGGTTAATACTACTTTCATGCTCCTGAGTGTAAACTGTCTGCAGTCCCCGTGCTCTGAGGTCCTCTCCAGGAGTAATCCTGGAGGGGAAGGCACTGTTTTGCTGAGATTAAGCAGATCTGCAGATTAAGAAAACCAAATTAAAATTAATTTTTCTTGGGGGGGGGGGGGGAGAGAGAGAAAAAGAAAAATTGCCCTTTCCTGGGAGGTGTCTTTTGAATTATCCCTGCAAACGCTTTCCCCAGAGCCCTGTCAAACTGCACGCGTTGCTGTCCGGAGGGGTTTAAAAGTGATTCAAACTCCTCGGGAAGCACAGACATTTTAATTCCATCTGGTGCAGCCACTGAGCCCAGCTGCGCGCGGTCTGCCAGCGCAAGGAGCCACCGGCCCCAAGAGCTGGGGCTCTGCCTTCTGAATCCCTTCTGAAGCCCTGAAGCCCTTCTGAAGCCCTGAAGCCCTGCTGCAGCAAAAGGCTCGTCCGGAACGCGAAGGGAAAAGATCGAGGGACTCACCAGAGCGTAGACTGAACTCAGCACGGAGCAGCAGAGGATCAAACCCAGGCTGTGATAAACCAGATATGATCCCATATCCAAGAGGCTCCTTCCAGCATCCAAGCTCGCTCGGGGAAGTAGGAGGACGAGAGGTCTTCCAGCGCTCCGGTTGCGGATGATTTCTCCTTCTCCTTCCCTCCCGCCCCCCCCCTCCAGAATTTGTGTTTGTTTGATTGTTTGTTTGTTTCCACAGTTTTAGCCAGAAAGGCACATGACAAGAAAGCCCGGTCCTTTGCTTCGCTTTCTCATGGCTGGAGATCTGGGCAGCTCCCTGAACGCAGCGGAGGAGCCCATGTGAAGCGGAGCAACTCAGAGCTGCAGCCCCTGGTGCTGTTTGTTTTCCGTGTGCATCTGTCTCAGAGCAGAAAAATCACATCCATATGTCAAAACTGCTATTCTGTTTCCTTTTTATGAGGCAGTGGGAAGTTCAAATAATTTCTTTGTCAAACGCAAACACACAGAGAGAGGCAGGGAGAGGGAGGGAGGGAGGGAGAAGGCGAGAGAGGGGTGGAAGGGGTGGGAGATCGGGAGGGTGGGGGAGGCTTTTAACCACGGCTTTATTTTTAGATCCAGTAATTTTATCTTGTAGGTTTCAGAGGGGTTTGGGAAAAAAAAAAAAAAAAGAAAAAAGATCTTTTTTTTTTTTTTTTCTTCTGCTCTATTCGGCATGCAAACAAATCGCAAAGTCAAAAGTTAAAAAAAGCGAAAACTTGGAAATATTTTCACTTAGCAATTACCTTTTCGCCAACAGTGGTACTCTGGGGGATTTTTGCTTGTATATCCCAGCGCGGTTCGGCTCCACAATAGGTTTATTCTGCCAGCCTTCCAGGTTGCAGGGTGTTTTAGTTACAAATAGGGATTTTTTCGCTTCTCTCTCCCTCTCTGTCTCAAAGGATCTGCAGTTTCAAAAAGCCGATTGAGCACGGCATGAAAGCGCGGGCTGAAAGATCCCCCCCTCTTTAAGCAGTTTATTTTAGATTTTTTTTTCCCCGCGGCAAAATAATAATAATAATAATAAAAATCTCTTTTCACTTCGAGAAAACGTTCAGAAACCTTTGCTGATTTTTTTTTTTTTTACTTTTTTTTTTTTTTTTTTCCGCTCGGGCACCGGGTTCTCGTCCCGTGCTCGGAGGGAGCTGGGATGGGGGGGGCTGCAGCCGCCCGCCCCTGCGGAGCCCCCCGAGGACCTGGGAGGGGGAGACAGGGCTGTTCCCCCCTTCAGCCCCCCCTTTCCCCTGGATTTCACCAGCTCTGGAGTTTCAGGGCTGGGATGTTACTCCCAGCTCAGCCGGGCGCTTTCATTCATAAACTCCTTGGCGAAGGAGGAAAAAAAAAAATATTAAAAAATTAAATATATTCCGGCCCCCACTGCCCCCAAAGGCGAGCTTTTGGGGGATTTGTTTAAGACCGAAAGCAGGCTCCTGCAGCCATCCCCTTATCACTTTTTTTCGGGGTGGGAGGAGAAGGAGGAGGGAAGGGGGCAGAAATCGTGGCAGGGATGCTGCACGCGGGCACCCGCACGGACACACGGCTCTGCGCACCCGGGGCAACTTTAGAAATCCACTCGTGGGGATTTATTTTTTTTTTATTATTATTATTATTTTTCCCTTGCAGAAGCGGCGATTTCTGCCGGGCGGTTGTGATTTAGAAGGAGCTGAACGGAGTTAAAGAAGGGAAAAGAAAACCACCACCAAAAACCACCACCCTCGCTAGATGCGTCGGAGAGCAGACGGTAAAACATCAAGTTTTCGCAGAGTGGAGCTGTGTGCATTTCTCTTTATTTTTTGGAGCGAAGAGAAAAAAGAGAGAGAGAGAGACAGAAAAAAAAAAAAAAAAAGCCCTCTACAGT
>NC_137695.1:1914136-1924136 GCF_964034855.1 Anser brachyrhynchus
AGAGCCCCCAACACTGGGGGGAGCCGAGCATCTGTGTGTGTTGAGTACGGGGCAGGCTGAGTTAAGTGTGTACACAGGGCTCTGTAGTCTTTCTGAAGGAGGGAAGGAAAAAAAAAATCCACTGGAAAGTTTCATGAGCCCCATTGCAGCTCCCTTGCTGTTTTTTTTATTATTATTTTTTATTTTTTATTTTTTATTTTTTTCTGGGAAAGGGGACAGAAGCAGGGAAAGCCTCTGCTATTAAATTGCCCCCACCTCCTGCCGCTACCGGCAGGAGGCGACGCAAATAAACCAGGATCTGAAGTGGTTTGGGGAATGGCCGCCTCCGGGCCTTGTCGCCCCTCTGCATCCAGCCCCTGGTGTGCAGGTTGCAGAGCTGGACCAGGGGTGCTTCTGGGCTGCTGCTTTCTCCCCCAGGTCATATAATGATTAAAGGCAGATCCCACAGGATTGCTGAAGCTCCTCAAGAAGGAAATTGTTCCCTCCCTCCTGCCCCAGCTCGAAGTTTGGCCAAAGAAGCACAAGCAGGGAAACCTGACTCTGGCTGCTTCTCGCTGTGAGGGATGGCTTCCTGGATTCCCTTTATCCACAAGTAAAATAAATTCACAGCACAGGACAGACACTCACAGGTCCAAAGGCACACCCCTGCCAGGCACAGCGGTCAGGGCCTGATACATTTCTCCCTGCCTGCTCCTTCTCGGAGTATGGGAAGCACAAGTGCCATGGCTCTTCTTGGAGGCAGGAGACTCAACGCCCTGCAGACAAGGCTGAAGGTGGCTTTCCTTGAGCGGTAGCCCCACATAAAAGTGTCCCCATCTGGCTTGTTGGGTGCTGAGGATCAGGCCCTGCAGACTTAAGCCCCGCCACCCTTGGAAATAGTGATTTATGCAAGGGCAGGCGTGAAACAGCCGAGCCAGCTCATTTTTGCGCAGGTGCCCCAGGAAAATGCTGTTGTTAACTCCCTTCATCCCCAAGCACCGTGTGTGCTCTCAGCCCCGGCCACAAGACAATCCCTCCTCTCTCTGCAGACCCCAGAGGGCAAGGTGAGGTGGTCTGCAACCCCGGAGACCTGCGGTTGTTTGGGGCGATGCAGGGGAGCAGGGGAGGTCCCTGCCTGGGCTGTGAAGGGAGGCCTCTGAAGGCCTCTCCCCACCGGAGGGCACAGGACTCCGTTCTCCAGCAGATCTGTTCCAGGCTTACTTCTCTCCTGTCAAGGCAAAGGTGCTTTGGACATCTTAAGTTTTGTTTTGTTTTTCTTTCAGATTGTATCCATGAACGTGTGTATAACGAACCAAGAAGGAACGCAGCACTAAAGGAAGCCTTTGTAATGCTGCTAGTTTAAGGAGACCCTTGGGGATGGCACGTGCTGAACTGAGTTCCTTCAACATCTTACAACAAATCTCTCCAAATGTTTAGATCCTTCTACTGATATAAAACAAAAAATCCGCAATCAGTTTAAACTGGCTAAGGTTTTGACCAGAAATTATTGCTCTTGTGAATTGGCTCTATATTTGTAGCTAACTTTTACACAGCCTAATAATAAACATCTCCTCCTCCCAGCTCCGTGAATGTTTCCCTTCTGCAGGAGATGAGGTCCCATCCTGGATAAAACGCCTCTTGTCCTTTCTCTCCCGGGTCACTCAGGTTCAATGAAACATCGTGACTTACGTCAGCCAGAGGCATTGATCAGGAGGGAAAGGTCTGACCTGGACAGGGTTGGCAGCCACGCCGCAAAAATCCCGCATTGTGTAAGAAGCCAGTCCAATGACTGAGTGTCACAGAGGGTGAGATGGCCTTTTCTGCTCTGTTTTCACTTGGTTATTGCCAGCGTTTTGTTTGCAAAGTCAAAGCCAAAATATACAAGAAGCAGCTTTGGACATGTTGGGTTTGTGCATCAGGCCAACAGCCATCGTGAATTTCTGGACATATTTTTTGTATGTGTTATAAAGAGCAGAGTTTTGATGTCGCCGCTTTCTTTTGACATGGGTAGAGATGAGAAGGGTTTAAACGGAGGCCCAGCAGTTAGGCCTGATGCTGTCTGCACTCACCTGAAGCCGTAACTTTTGGCTGAGATGACTGTGAAAGCAGCGTGCGATGGCTTCTTTGTTGGCTCTTAAAGGAAACATCTGCTCTGGGTCTTGTGGACAAAATCCAGGGTGAAAAATTCTCTCAAAGCAAAATGAAAAGCCAGCTGAAGGTCATGAGGGTAAGTCATGACCCCCTCCGCTGGTTGGTTCTTGGTGCCTCAGGTTAGCTGTTGTGCAGTGTGACCATAACAATAGTGAACAGCTGGTATGAATACTACAGGGGGGTCTGCGATGTCCACATCCATGCCACCAAACACCTCTGTGATCAGCACGAAGCTGTCCTGCTCCAAAGCTCCTTGTTCTTTGGCTCACCTTACCCAAAAAATTGCTTCATGCTGAAAGAAAAGTGAGACTGAACATTCAGCCCCCAAATCCATGGCTCAGCTGAACTCTCCTTGTAGGGAGACAGTGGTGTTCACATCATCAGAAAAGAGATGTGAGAAAAGAGGTGGAATAGGTGAAGCTGTTGGAGATGAGTTTGTGGAGATCGTCTCTAGAACATTGACACCTAAGAGATGAAATCATTGAAAGTGCTCTTAGAGATGTTATTCTCACTCAGTAGCTTCCAGACCAAACACGGATCCAATTTGCTAGATTGAAGAAGGGGCTGTTTTTTTATCTAGCTGTTTCTCATACCAGACCAGGCACGCATCTGGCCCTCATTATCACCAGTGTGAATGATGCGGTTGGATGAAGTGAGATGTGGGTTTTTTCGGTCAAGCAGAAAGGAGTCCATCTGAAAGTCAGGATGGGTAGGCTGTTGGACCTAAATAGTTCTCTGTCCTGCTCTTTCCTATCACTACTCACAACCTTTCAGTCACCACTAGACGCCTTCAAAACAGGGTTTCCCTAACTTCCAGAAAGCCAACCTATCTCAACATCAAGGCTTCCAGGAATGGCAGTTTACCTCCTCCCTGTCCTTTCCTTGGAACACAGCATCAGTCAACGGTAATCATGCTCAACATTGAAAAAACAGTTCCCGTTTTTCTAAGCTGAGGTTTGCTTGCTGGTCCTTGCCCTGACATTCTCCATCAGCATCCAGCACTCAAGGAACAGGATTGCCCTGCAAATGAGTGACAAGACAGGAAAATACTCTCGTTTTACTCATATAGTGAACAACCAATTAATCCTCAAGAAGAATTGGAGGTGAGAGTCCAAACAGTTAACACACTTTCTACGGTGATATTTTTGGTTTTCAGCAGCTTTCTTTTCTGATTTGTTTCGATTCTTTCTAAACCTTGCTCCCCTTCCTCCAGGTGATAGGAATATCAACAACAGCAAAAATATTAACACTGGTCAAAAATAAATTTTTCTATATAGGAGAAATCGTAAAATAAATAATAATAAGAAACAGCTTACATTTCTCTGCAAAAGGCTTTTTAGAGCCTTTTCTCTGCAAAGGCTCTCTAGGTAGAAGCACACAGGATTGCTTGTGATAGGTGCCCAAAGATGGACTAAACAGACTGTACACCTCCTGTAATACTCTGTGCTATACAAGATGTTGTAGACCCTTATATATGTATAAAGGTTAAAAAGATAAAAATAGTTTGGGAGAAGAGGGAGATGAGACATTTGGGGCTCAGGTCTTGGTTTAAGGCAGGCAAAGGAGTGTTAGAGGTGACAGTCGAATCCAAAAGCATTTTCCATCTTAAGCAGGCCAGCTAGGCTAGCAAAGTCAACAGTAGCAGACCACATCCAGGGGCTTCAGGCCACGACCCTTAGCTGAAATGAAACTGTACTCTGCTGTTTTTCATTATAAAACAGGTTCGATTAAGTCCTTTTTAAGCATTTGTGAGCACTACTGTTGAAAGAGACTCATGGCATGCAAATAAAGGATGATCTTCCCAAGCAATGGGCTTGGCCTCCAATTGTGTTTTCATGGTAATGAGGGGACATAGAGGCTTGCCTCCCAGCCTCTCTTCTTCTAGGCAGCCCTGGAAATGCCAACCTTTGGTGAACCCTGATGAGCAGGTGGGGCAGATAGGCTCTGCAAAGCGTCCTGGACTCTTGCCTTACCCTCCTTCTGTTGCTCTCCTTGGTGTAGGCCTGATCTGAGCTGATGCCGTGAAACGAGATGGACATGGGTGGGATGGAAGTCAGGGTCTGGGCTCTGGAACATGTCTGAGCGATCCACGGGGGTCCCAGCCTGGCTGCTAAAATCCAAATCACAGCTCCCATCTGTAGCAGAGCTTAGGAGACACCAACATCAGCTGAAGACACGGTGGTCTGCATCCTCATAGGGCCAGCGTCTGCAGGACATTGAGGGTAGGACTGGGAAATGCAGCTCTAGCTGATTCTGTTCTAGCTCAGTCTATTCGTGACTCTCTCACCTCTCTGCTGTGGGTGAGCACAAAAAGGATCAGGTTGATCCTGGAGAGCTCAGCTCTTTACCAGGTGAGGTTCCCACCATGCTGATCCCTGATCGGCCTTTCAGGTCATTCACCATGGCTTTATCTTACCTGCAGAGTAGCAACGGATGCCACTTCTGGCTTGTTCTCTATTTTTTTTTTTCCTTCCTAGGGAGGGTCTTTTGTTATTTATCAGCTCCACCTTCCAAAACAGCAACATAATTTGAGGTTTTACACAAGATTTCACATGTGGTTACTCTGCCTGCTGCTCATCACAGTTTATTTGTTTCAGTGATTTCTGCACACCACTGAGCAATCACATTCCCACCCTAAGGGATAAGTGAGCCTCTCAAGCCTGCATATTTTACTCCGCGTGCATGAGGTCTTTTTTTACTCTTTAAAATAATAATAAAGAAACCCTATTCCTTCCTCTGCCAGGTGCGTGACAGACTGGATGTCTCTGGCAGCATACCTGCGCTTGAATCAGATTTTATTTTATTATTTTTTTTCATGTTGCCATCCAAGGCACGGTCAGAACTGAGGGCAAACTCCAGTTCGGAGGTGAGCAAGGAAAGCCCTTCCGAAACTGCCAGGAGCTGAAACAATTTGGCAAGCATTGCAGAAGAAAACTGCCAGCATGGAATGACGAGATGGGAGCATTACTTCAACAGAAGAAGCTCTGATTAGCAGATTATCGCTTAAGTGATGTTGATCCCAGCCACGCTGCCTTCCAAATGAGCCCTTTCACAGCTGCCAGCTGCACCACGGAGTCATGCATGTAAATAAGTGGGCCAGATCCTTTGCTGGCATCGGTTGAGGCAGCTCTGATGGACCATCGTGGAGTTACAGCAGCTGGAGAAATCTGGCTATAGCAGGGACTCTGACGCACCTCTCAAACTTCTTTGGGAGCTTGTGGGAAAGAGAGCCTGAAACAGAGATGCCTGCACGTTGCAGGATGGGACAGCTTCTTCTGGTCCGACAGCACCAAAAGCTGCAGGGACCCTCTAAACTTTAGTTTAGTCTATTTGCTACCAGACAAGCTGTTCTTTGTAAGTAATTTTTATTTTCGTTTTATTTTTGCTTATTTATATTTTATTAATTATTTATATTTGTTTATTATTTATTTTATTTTATTTTATTTTTTTATTTATTTTATTTTATTTTATTTTATTTTATTTTATTTTATTTTATTTTATAATTTTTATTTTCATTTTATTTCAATTTGCTTTTAATTATAGATAGGAACCTTGGCTACCAGAATCCAGCCGAAACCAGTGTTCAAGGCGCCTGTGCCAGTGGGCTGACAGAAGCTGGAAGCACCTTACTGCTAGCTGTAAGAGAGATCCTTGCTGAGTCAGATAGGGGACAGATGAGGGATTTACATTTTCTTATCTTTATTTTATATTTTTTACAGTCGCTGAGCTTGTAACCTGTTCCCTGGGACCATACACCAGTGTATAGTGTCTTGCCCTCATAAAGCTCTATTTATCTCCAGGCAGCCTGTTTGGCTGAGCGTGTGGGGAGCATGTGAGGGACTCTCATGAACAGCCTTGCAGTCTCGGGGCTGTGCTTTTGCCTTGGGGTGAGCTTTCCCCGGAGTTCACAGTCCATCGCAGCTCTGATAAGCGTTCAAAGGTGATGGCCTGAAACCTGCAGACTGGTGGCGAGGGGGGGAACAAGCTCTCTTTGTGAGGCTGTTCGAGCTTGCTGCTGTGTGCTAGAGACAACACAAAGCCGCAGCTTTCCAGGACGCCTGTGCTGGGTGCGGCGAATGAAATCTTTCATTCGGTTCCCCAAACAGTCTAGGAAGATCCTCAGCCTTTGTCCTGAATGGCACTGCGGCCCAGTCCAGTATACATCATAGATTCATAAAATCATAGAATTATAGAATGTTTAGTGTTGGAAGGGACCTTAAAGATAATCTAATTCCAACTCCCTTCCATTCCCAGGGCCCCCTGCCCCCAGACCAGGCTGCCCCCAGCCCCATCCAGCCTGGCCTTGGGCACTGCCAGGGATGGGGCACCCACAGCTCCTGGGGGCAGCCTGCACCAGGCCTCACCGCCCTCAGAGGGAAGGATTTCTGCCTTGTCTCTAACCCAAACCTACCCTCTGTTAGCTTAAAGCCGTTGCCACTTGTCCTATCCCTACACCCCCTGCCCAAGAGTCCCTCCCCAGCTCTCCTGCAGCCCCCTTTAGGCCCTGGCAGGCCGCTGTGAGGTCTCCCCGCAGCCTTCTCTTCTCCAGGCTGAACAACCCCAACTCCCTCAGCCTGGCTCCACAGCAGAAGTGCTCCAAGCCCTTTGATCACCTTCATGGCCCTTCTCTGGACTCACTCCAACAGGCTCCTGTCCTTCTGGTGCTGGGGCCCCAGAGCTGAGCGCAGGGCTGCAGGTGGGGGTCTCATGAGAGCAGAGCAGAGAGGGACAATCCCCTCCCTCGCCCTGCTGGCCATGCTACTTTTGATGCAGCCCAGGACACAGTTGGTTTCTGGGCTGCAAACACATATTTCTAGCTCACGTTGGGCTTCTCATTCACCACCACCCTCAGGTCCTCCTCCTCAGGGCTGCTCTCAATCCATTCCTCACCCAGCCGATGTTTGGGTTTGGGATTGCCCCAGCCCAGATGCAGGACCACACATGACACTGACTTCACGTGCTGGTAGTTTTTAGGTTATCGGACTGAATCCTGGTTTGTCACCATGACCATGGTGACCATGTCCATGACTTGGTCACCATGACCAAGTCCATGACCATGGACTTGGGCTTTTCAACCTAGTAGATAAGGCGCCTAAGAAGACGTGTGTGATAAATAGGAGATAGATCTGTAAAAATAATGAAGAGGGTAATGGGAAATGGTTATTTGGTGTCTCTCTTAATGGTGAGATTGGGAACACAGGACTGAAAATCTTGGCATAGGTGCAAAGCAAACAAAAAGCAGTGGCTTTATAAACAGAAGGTGAAGCTATGAAGCTCTTTGCATACAATTTTGTTTAAAGTGATTCAGAAAGTGATTAGATGAGTTAAAGGAAGAAAAAAAAAAACACCCAAGACTTTTCAACGCTAATGTAATAACTTTGCTCTAGGAGGTAGAGACCTCGGAGGAGTAAGGGGTTACTGAGGGCTAGGAAGGTCAGTGGGAAACCATCGGTGCATGTTTGCACTGTTCTTGCAGTTGTTAGTAGTAGTACTGCTAGTGGTTATCTGTACAGTACCCTGATCAGTCCTTATCCACCATCAGTGCTATCCCCCTGTCATTGTTATCCGCCATCAGTTATCACCATCAGTGACATGACACTTAGGGGGGTGGATTTTTCATCTGATCTGGATCAGCCTTTCTAGAGTAAAAAAGAAAAAAAAAAAAAGGAAAAAAAAAAGGAAAAAAAAAGGAAAAAAAGGGAAGGTGGTTTTCCGTTTTCACCGATGGCAGATGGGATCTCTGGCCAAGTCCATCCCACTCTGAAAGACTGATCTTTGGAGAACTGTGACATGCTCCAGGTTCCCCATGCCTCCTGCCCATCTGTACTGCTGCTTCTCCAACACCTCATGGGCCACGTGCAGCCAGTCCCTGTGGGGCTGCTCCAGCCTCTGTGTGACACCTCTGGCTGCTTAGCTGGCAGCTCAGTGCTTGGAGAGCTAGGACAGCCTGGCAACATCACAGACACAGTCTCAGGAGCTTTCCTTGGCTTTCCTCTCCATGTGTTTCAGAAGGACCAGTCTGATTCTGGCTCCTGCTCTTTGGGACTGGAGATCTCATAATTGTCTCCCATCCCTCAAACCCTGTAGAAGGTTGTGCCAGGTGTCCCAAGAGCCCTGGGGTCTGTTCGTGTTGCTTGCTTCTGCTACCCAAGGCTGAAGCATCACCCTTGATTACCACAGCACTGAACACCCCTTCTTCGTATGGAGGAAAGCATCTCCTCCAGAACAAGGCTTTCCCTCTGGATTGTCTGAAAATCTGTTGCTTCTTATGGTCTGCTTGCTGCTAAAAAAAAGTTGTGCCTCATAGCATCCAACTCACGTCGCTTTTGTTTCTAGCTCTTGAACTTTCTTACACCTTTCTTTCACACTCAGAGAAAAGGCTTGGCTGCTGTTTCAATCCTTACAAGCTCTCCTTTATCAATATGAATGGGTTTTTAAAAGTCATCTCTGATTGAAGCTTCCAGCCCGCATCAAGCAAAATTGGGGGGAAAAAAAAGCCCATGTATTTTCAGTGTCAATCACTGCAGACTCAATGAAGTATCCAATTATTCCAAGCAACACATGATTATGGGCTATTATCCTGCTGTCCTGCAACATAAACTCTGAAAGAAAGCATCCTGGGGTACAGCAATAACATAAAAATACCAGCATTTAGGCACTAGAGGAAACACTAAAATTCATACCAGTCTTGCAGAAGTGGAGGTAAAATGTTCTCACTGTGATTTGTTAGCACTTCAAATTACTGTTTTATTGTAAATGGAAACTAAATCATAGAAGAAATCCACCAGCTATCCAGGACCAATTTTTAAATATAAATTACACAGCAAAATCGGAGTATGTTTTAATAAGTTTTATTATTTTATTTTATTTTATTTTATTTTATTTTATTTTATTTTATTTTATTTTATTTTATTTTATTTTATTTTATTTTATTTTATTTTATTTTATTTTATTTTATTTTATTTTATTTTATTTTATTTTATTATTTTATTTTATTTTATTTTATTTTATTTTATTTTAATTTTAATTTAATTTAATTTAATTTTATCCTGGGGACCTAGGCAGAGTGAAATAGATTCCCATTTCCTCTTTGAGCAAAGGACTGATTTCTAATGTCATTACCTTGCATATAGGACTTCTTATAGGGCTTGGTGGGGGTCAGAGCTGCTCCGAGTGCTGTTGGGACCAGGCTGACATGTCCAAGCTCCCCACGCCACCGAAGCATGCAGAGAATGACTCTCCCATCTGGCTCGGGAAGGATACTTCAGTTGGGTAGTGGGATTGTTGTGTCCCAGTTCATGAGTTCTCCTTGAGGCCGTGTCTCCAGGGTAAGGGTAAGGAAGGGGATCTGTTGCCTGGGGACAATCCTTGAACTCAGCTTCTGCTTTGTGGGCTCCTAGTCCTGAGTTTCCTATAGCCTGTCCCTCATTAACAACAAATTCTGGCTGGCTCTGTGTGCACAAAAGACATGCCCGTTCCTTTTCCTTATCTGTTAAGTGCCTGGCACGTGGGGCTGGAAGGAAGTGCTGTGCCATCATTGCAGCTACCCACCCCATTTGGCTACCTGTCAGGGAGAGACGCCGGCTGTCTGGAGCACCCCTTAAGCTCTCATTGCGAAGTGAGACACCAAAGCTGTGCCCAAGGGCCTTTGTCTGTCAACCTGAGTGCAGTGCCTGCTTTTAGGGAAAGGATGCAGAACAACAACAAGTCAAACCAGAAAGTGCCTAGAGGAGAGCCAGAAGAAAAGAGATTTCAAAAATGGCATCAGGAGAAGTTAATTTTATTTATTTATATTATTTTTTATTTATTTAGCCCATTTTCAAGACTGGGAGACAGGAGCAGACTTGTCCTCAGTTACAAGGTTTAGCAG
>NC_137695.1:2674136-2705343 GCF_964034855.1 Anser brachyrhynchus
GTTAGACTGCTTTACGATGTAAAATTTTGTTTGTTTTCCCCTGGAAATCTTATGTTTGGCATAATCTTGTTCATTTTGCAGCTCTCTGAAAGCATAGATGAAAAGACCTTTTTATAAGCAGGCAAAATAAATTAAGGAAAAATATTTTCTACAAAACTCTGAGGAACTCATAGGAAGCAATTAGAAAATTACCATGATGGAAAATGAAGAGGTTTTGGCCACCTTTCTCATGAACTCAATAAATATGAAAAGGCGATATATGCTGAAGGAGGATAAACAAAGGTAAAAGGAGATTGACAAATCAGAGAAGGGAGGAGCAATTTCCCAGTGGTGACATATATTAGGTTGTGGGGTACTCTCCAAGGGAAAAAGAGAAAGGAAGAAAGAAATAGGTCATGGGTTTGATCCAATTCTCCTTGATTTCAGTTAAGAAAACACCTATCAGAGAAATTATTTTTATTATTTTTTTCCCATAGGGTCTAGCTGGGCTGCAGATTATAGAAAGAAAAATTAGATAAAAAGACCAATCTGTTACTTTATTAGGTTTATAGCCTGCAAGCAAGAAAATTGTGAAGTTGCATGACCATAAGTAGTGAGCACAAAGTTTGTGATGTCATCTACTATAATGGAGAATTTAAGCCATTTCTGAACATATATCGAAACTGTAAATGCAGATTTGGAAGGGACCTCAAGGGGACCTTTCTCCAACACAATCTCAATTATATTAACATCTTACCTGACAGATGTATGTACGATCCTTCCTTTGAGAAGTCTCTCTGAGGATTCTCCATCCTCAGGCAGTAAACTCCAGCACACCTCATCTTTATTTCTAGAACAGATAATTTAGTAAGTACAAGAAGGTTTATGTAGCCTGTTTAGAATTTGCCTAAAAAAAAAAAAAAAAAAAAAAAAAAAAAAAGAAAACAGTAGAATACATCATTTACCTATGTATTTCTGAATCTTCAGCAACAGTTCACTCCACCCTTCAAACCAGACAGCCTGGCAGACTTTATTTATTTATTTTTTTCTGGAAAGCTGGCAAAAGTCTGCAATGTTTTTTGTGGACAAGATTTTTACCAAAAAGATGGATTATCTTAATTCCTAACCTCCTCCTGAACTTCTCAGTTGATGAAACTAAAATTAATTGCCCTAGAACAGTTGTTGTGGCTTTCACCAGGGAGCTTAGGAAGCTGCAAAAGTAAGAACAGAGAGGACACCTGGGACAGCGTGTAAATCAAGGCAGCATCCCTGTACAAGCTCCCCCGAAGTGATGGAAATGGGCAGAAAAGACATTTCATGTCCATTTTTTTTTAATTTATTTTCTTCCTGTGATGAAACCCGTCCTTCACTTTTATGAGCTAGCATAACGGAAACTGTCAGGCCAGCCTGACCTGACAGCAATTTGTTTTCTGAAGTTTAGTACACAGGAGGGCTCTGGTCTGGGAGGAGTTATGCGAGAGACAGGCTGACAGCACACTACACTGACTTTGCATCCCTTGCAGGCAAGAACACATGTGTAATTGTACCAGATGCCAGAGCAAATATTGGGGTGGACAAAAGAGAAGGAGGAGAAAGAATTCCCAAATTCCTTTTTTTTTTTTTTTTTTTTCATATTTTAAATATTTTGACAGAAAATTTATCTGGAAATCCTTTTTTTTTTTTTTTTAATTTTTTTTTTTCTTTTCCTTGTTTCTCAGCATGCCATTTCCTATCAGCCAAACCACCTGACAAGGTTTCCAATGGAAAATGGTTGTCCTGCTTGCCACTTGCATCTACATCTATCAGCTGTAGACATCCAGCTGGAAAGTTGAGCTTTCCAGTTTAAGGCAGTGACCTGCAGTTAATGAGATAGACATATCCCATGGGATTCAAATCCCATCGAGGTGACATACCTACCTTGGAAGAGTTGTTTCAGTTGCCTGGTCTGTGTTTGCACTTATATGTCCACCTTAATTCTCCTACTCCACAGCCATTGGGAGTCATCCAGTGGATTTGCATCCAGCTGGCACAGCAGGGTGACAGAGCAAGACAGAGGACAAAGCGACATGGGGAGGCCACCTTGCAGGTCAGTGTGCTTGAAGAAAGCTGCCTAGAAGACACAAACATCAGCTGCAGCCTCTGCTTGGGAGGTAACATTCTGGTTACTGCCATTTTCTTCCCACTGTAGAGGAGCAATGCAGTTCAGAGACTTGGGGGACACTTGGGAGGTAGCTCTATCCCATGATGCAGCTTTGCAAATTCCTTTCCGCACTTTTACTCTTGTTTTTACTTGGAAAAAAAAAATAAATAAAGCCAAGCCAACAGACAAAACACAGCAGACTCATCTGTCCATGGGTCATAGACACGTTCCCTAGTTGTATCCCTCCACCACCATCTCATTAATTCAGGATACTCTGTGACCACCACATCCAGCTCCAAGTTTCAGCTACACTATCCAAAACCTCATTGTGGTAACAGACATCTCCTCGTCCTGTTTCACCTGACAGCACCACAAAATCGTCTACCACCAGATAATTCATGAGAGACAGCATGATCATCCTAGCCCAATTTTCAGGGACTGAGAGTAAGGACTTTACAAGCAGCAAATGCAAGAATGTGCAAGAATGACCATCAGTCTTATCACAAACTAGATGCAACACCTTTTTGTTTTTCCTTTTTTTTTTTTCCTTTTTTTTTTTTTCCTTTTTTTTTTTTTCTGGGTTGCATACATAAGCTAATTCTTTCTGTGGGCTGGTTAAGGACTTCTATCTTTCACAGCCTAAGGAATAGGGAAAGACATAGGAATACGGATGGTTTTACATCCAGCCTGAGTCTTCAGGCATTTTTCAAGTCAGCTAAACTGAAGGTGCTGGGCAGGCAGTAGCTATAGCTCAGAGTGAAACTCAAACTCCTGTCTCCAGAGTCACCATGGTACATTTTATCCAAACCACAACATCCTACTGACAAATATTTTCAAAATATTTGGAAAAAAAAAAGTCCCCAATGCTACAAATATCCAACATATTTTGTCATATTAAAAGACTTGTATATAAATAAATTGGTATGGTTACAGAGATCCGGAACTGGGGGCAGTGGGAGTGCTGGGGGTTGTGTTAAACAGGGTGGAAGCTTCATGGATTACTTGTTTTTATGTTGACATCAACAAAGATTAATGTCCTGAGCAGGGTTATGGTGTTTCCTACAGCTGAGAAAGGCAGGACTGCGCTGTAATGAATATGCCAATGTCTCGTCCGTGCGGCTGCTGGCAGGAGCAGACCTTGTGGTTATCTCAAGCTCTGAAATTTCCATGCAGTCTATGATGCCTCCTATGGCCAGACAGGGACTCCCTGCATGTCTATCCATGGATATTGAAGATAGGAGGGGTCTGCTTGGTATGCAGCTGTGACACTGGTGTGCCTCTTTCCACCTGAGAATGGGCTACTTTTATCTGCTTTACATAGTCTGCTCCACACTATGGATATAAACTGCTGTGTCCAATATACCTATAAATAATTTCCAAAATGAAGAAAAAAAAAATGCTGCAGTGCTTTTTGGCTTTGTACTATAGTTCATGTGGCTTGTCTGCTCCCTGTGCAGCTGGATGTGGTGGCCAAAAGAAATAGGAATCCAGTGTCACTTTACAAAACTTTCAGGCAGGAATACATTTTGTTTTACGCAACACCCCCCTACACTTGAAAAAAAATATATAATCTCCAATAAGCCTGGGTCCTGATTGGCTGTGGGTAACCACAGGAAAGGAATCAGGACGATAATCCTGAAATCTAAAGCAAGGCTGACCATCCAATGTCAGCTGATTGCCTGCAGCTGAGGTCCTGTCTGCCCATCCAGATCTTTGCTTCCTGATTATCTTAACAGTGGTGAAGTTTTCTGGACTTTTTATTGAGCTCTGTGTTAGGATGGTAGCTTTAGAACAGGGTTATTTATGTGGATGTAGTGGGCAGAAAGCAGTAGAGCTGCTCAGTGGGGAGAACTGGGAGCTGGGACCCCGAGGCTGCAACGACAGCTCTGTATTGGCTCACTGTGTGGCCTTGGACAGGTTGTGCCCAATGTGGGCCCAAAGCCAAGATTCTTATTTGAATGTATTTATTTTTTCTCCCAAAGCCAACAGGAAAATATCTGTTTCTTTTACACGTTCTTAGTGTATTTGTCTTGAGATTTACAGCTTTGCTGCTGCTGTTCAGTGCATTTCAAGAGTTTTGAGGCCATTGCAGTTTCTCTGGTGCCGAAGCTCCCTGGCTGCCCATGCTGCCTGTATGTCAGCTATTATTTGCTTTCAGCCTGGCATGACCTATAGAAAAAAGATAAGGAAAAGCTATGTACAGAATCTTTCATAAATTCTGCTTCTTTAAGCCTCCAGGATAAAGGTAATTCAGTTGATTCAGTTCTGAAAAATGATAATAAATTTAACAAAAGACTGTTAGAAAAATGGCCCGTGAAGCTCGTCTGTATGCTGTGATTTGTTGGAAAACACGCTGCTTAAAGTCTGAATTTCTGTTTGTTGTCTCTGTGGCAAAGACTTTACAGCTAAACCAAATAACAAACAAATAGATACCACCAGGTAAACACAATGAAATGTTCAGGCCCTGGACCAGGGACAAGGAACTTGGAACACAGTGCTTCTGAAGAGCTGCTGTGTTGGGATCATGATGAAGACAAGCAGATCTGTTTTCCATAACTATTTCTACCCTGAGATGCTACCCTTTGAGGAGATCACCAAGGAGTCAGACTTGAAAGGAAGACGGAGCTGTTGTTTTGATTGTGGTGTGTAGCAGGCTGTGTTGAGCTGCAGAACTTCACAAGAGCTGTATCCTATGTATGTTCTGGAAAATGGGCTTATTTCACACCTCTAAGATCCAAATCATAGGTGCAGCCTCAGCGTGAACACCTGAAGTTGCTTTCTACTAGTAGTGGTAATGTAATTGCAAAATATATGGAAAGGATATTATTGTGTCTGCTGCAGAAACCATTTTAATATCAGTTGAGTTAAACTCAGAATTTGTTAGCTCCTGACACAGAAGAAAATTCTTGAGAAAAAGCATCTTTTATTTCTTCTATATGATATACTTGTTTGCATCAGAAGTCTCTTTAATCCATCAGAGAAGAAAATACCAAGATAGAATTTGAAGTCTGGAGGTTCAGAGTGATTAAAAAGTTGGTGAGGGTAATTTGGGAAGAGTTTTCATGGAGCTGTGATTTATCTTTTGTTTTCAAACATGATGAGGTACCTTTCTAAATTATATATATTAGACTTCAATGGAAGATTTGCAGATTTTTATTAGGTAAAATGCCATGGCCCAGATACCGATGGGGCGAGTTTAGCATATTTTAATAGTCTTTCCTGACTTTGAATAATACTAACCTATGAAACAACTGAAAAAACAGTTTACAGAAGAGTCTCAAACACACATGATGGTCCTCAACATTTGCTAGTTCTTGGAAACAAGTAAGTGACCAGGTATTTACTTTCTTTCCCAATACTGTGTTCTCAGTTGTGTCTTGCAGCCTTGAACAATTTTGCAAAGTCTTGCTGTTTGCATTTAGAAGGTACAGTAAAGGATCACTCCTTATTATGTTCAAGTCATAACCTTGAGGTTTGGTAGAACTTTGCTCCTGTGGTAATCTGCAGTGTTAGGAAAGCCTGCTCTATAGCTAAAATTAACAAAAAGTACCTGAGGTTTGCCAATATTTTCTCCAAGACCATTTCAGGTCTTCTACTCCAGCCCATACCACCATCACTGACATTGCATGACAACTCACCCATGTTGAAACACAGTAGTATAAAAGCTGCTACTGTTCTCTGGATGAGTTGGAGTTGCAGATTTTCCTTGGCAAGTTCTGAGACAATATTTGGAGATTGTTGATTCAGAACTGTTAACTGTATTAATCATGTAACAACCATGCTCATGGACTGCCAGGCCTAATAAAACTTACTAGCATGCAACTTCCCATCACAAATACATTCAGAAACACTTGAGCAATCCCTGAGCCTGGAATATGATCATTAGTTTCCTGTCATATGCTCTAGGTTTGCTGAATCAATCAACGTCAAGTCAAGATGAACATGAGATGAACTCTCCAACCCACTTTCTGTCCCAAGAGGCAAGTGTAAGAGAAATGCCTGCAGCCAATTGACTTGCACTGCAGCCTCCCAAGAAGCTGTTTGCATATTGTAATTCTATTTGTTGTTGAAGCTCTTCTACATGCAAGATTAGCATTTCATTATACTAAGTTCTGTGCAAAACTGTAATTCACAACAGGCCATCCCTGTTCTGAGAAACTCTTAGTCTCAGTAAAGAAGAAAAAACTTCCCTATTCACTAATCAGAGAAGGAGCCAAAACAAAGCCAGATTTGTGAATAAGGCTGTAGTAGAGTCAAAATTTAACATAAGTTTCTGGAGTTCCTATCTAGCTTCTTGATCAACCCATCTAGGGCAGCAGTATCCAGCTGTCCTGTGGAAAAATAAGCCCTATGGAAAATATGTAAGGAAGATGTCAAGTCAACTTTCTCAGACCTTAAGACCAAAGTGGAATTAGACCATTTAATAAAGCCTTCTATTCCTCCCATGTTGTTATATTTCACCTAAACCCTTTCTCATGAACAATTAGTTTAGTAAGACACACTGCTTCAGTTGTTGCTAAAATATTAACATGAAATCTATGGTGGAGGCGCAGACACCATTCAGACCTGAAACTGTGAGTTGCCAGGGAATCAGGTGGGCTACAAAAGGCCTGACAGACCCAGTGTTATGGGAAACCGACTTGCACCAAGTGCCTTACACTTCTTACTAACGCTGTAAGTTCCTCCTGGGGGATAATTTTGCTTTTTTTCTCAGAGATATTCCTCCCACTCCCCCAGGAAATAATGACCAAAATGAATTTGAATATGGATGAAAGACACACTAAGGATGTGTCTTAATAAATACCTCAGTTAAAAAGTGTCCGTGTTCTCTATAGTATGCACCAGCATGACTGGCATGCAGCCCAGATGTAGACACTGACATCTGGACTCTGTTCCTAAGAGCTTTGATCTTGGAATCGGGCAACTCTACCCATGAGATACCTGGTAATGGTCTTTTCTCACTAACAGTGAACAAATAAATAAATAAATAAATAAATAAAGTGAAATTACTGCCTCAGTTAAATGCTTGAAGCTAAGAGAGATGCACTTGTGAAAAGACCTTTGCTAGAAGCCTAAATCAAACTAAGCCTTTTTGTAACCACCCCTCCAGAAAGAAAGCTGGGGAGCAGAGGCAATATATTGGAAGGCTGTCTCAGCAGTTACCCTTCAAAGTCAAGACAGAGATGGATAAGGACAAAAATATTAGCTAGGCTCAATTGATTTTACCTATTCTATTTTTTTTCTTATCTGTATTTTCCTTCCCTGGACACAAGATTTGTTTAAATGTTGAAGTGATCAGTCTTGTAGCACACTGCAAAATTAGGATGAACTTCAACACATCAAGAACATGATCAGAGACTTCACGATCTAAACTCTAAGATCCTACAGCTTTATCTATAAGGTGACACGTGATTCTTCACCTGATAATTTCCATAGTATCCCCGCTGAATAAAGTAAAAATGTGTTATCCACAGAACATGAAGTCCACTTTTCA
The DNA here is from genome assembly GCF_964034855.1 of Anser brachyrhynchus. Lineage (NCBI taxonomy): Eukaryota > Metazoa > Chordata > Aves > Anseriformes > Anatidae > Anser > Anser brachyrhynchus. Next base: position 2,681,750 of record NC_137695.1, read on the forward strand.
TTACTATGCAGATACAAAATGAATATGCCCAGAACAGGAATTTGCATTAACATTTTTGAGTGGGGTCAACATCTGTTGTAATAGCACTATACCACCCACTGGCAGCACAGAGCATGTTGTTGCAAGAAAGAATTCAGCAGTATCTTTTATTCTCTCTTCTTTTTTTTTTTTTCTTTTTTCTTTTCCATGTACGCTGGATTTTACATAGCAGGGAAACATAACAACTCTGAAGACTTGGAAGAACAAACAGGAAAAGCTGAAAGACACCCGGCAAATACATGGCAAATCTAGAGAAACAACCCAAATCCCTGAATCCACCTCAGTCCTCAGAATTTGGCCTTCAACTCATTTAAAGTGTCTTATACAGACTTTTCATTGGCAAGGTAGAAAAAGTGGGACAGAAGAGTTTTAGTTTCTGGGATCACTATGCATGCTCAATACCTTCCTTCAATCTGTTTGTCTGTGAATCTGAAAAGGTCTTTGGATTCAACTGCAGTAAACAGTCACCTTTGCACTAATAAGGAAAAAAGCAGAGTGAACGTAATGAATGAATAAAATATGTCCTGTGTCCCTGGCTGAGTCTGTTTTACTGTTCAAGCTGATGCTGACTTCGCAGGGTTTAAAGCCTTTTCTATAAGTCTGTCTTTACTCCCTTTTCCACAGAGTATCTAACAGTTAAAAATAGAAAAATAGTGAAAATATCCATCTACGGTTATTGAAAGTGTCCTCCTGGACATCCAGTTATTGTTCTCAGTGGCCCACAGAGTTAAGCCAAATCACTTTCAAGAAATGTTTAAGGTGTTAGGTATCTGCCTGCTGACAATCAGACAAAAATGACTTCAGATTTGCTTGCAAATCACACACAGAGCTGTACTGATATTAAACTTTATTTCAGGAGGAGAAGTTACAGAGGAAAGGATAAATGCAGTCTCATTTCTCCTTCTGATCTGAAATAAGCCTGGTTATAAAGATGAAATTACATAACTGACACCATCTGTAGCTAAACCTAAGTCACATCAACTGTAATATTAACCAGTGGAGGGTTGCTTTTTGTTTGTTTATTTTTTTGTACCTGAAGGCCTGTAAAATGATAAACAGTTTATCACTGTATTCTTTTTTTTTTTTTTTTTTTTTTTTTTCCCCAGTGTCTTCACTATAAAGCTGTCAATTTAAATGGCAAAGTGTCCCCTGACTCTTTTCCTCGGAAAGCTCTGCAAAGGTCTGTTTCTCATAAAAAGGAAAAAAACACCTTTTTCCCCCTTCCTTTTTTTTTTTTCTTTTTTTTTTTTCTTTTAATTACATATATATATGTTTATATATATATAAAACAATTAATCAACCGTGCCAAGTCCAGTTCTTGGCTACAGGCTCTAACTACTTTCTACTGTCGCATGAAGCAAGGGCGAGTTAAAGAGGAGGCAGCGGGTGAGTTTGGGTGGGGTCATGAAGAAAAAGAGAAAGGAAGAGTGAAGTGTACCTCCATAGCAGGCAAGAGGAAGATGAATTAATTCTCAGTAACACACCATGGTACAAAGTCAGCAGAACTTCAAAGGAAATGAACCATAATTCAAGAGAAGTAAAAACAAGCAGCCACTCTTCTCAAATCCCTCTCATTCAATTTTTTTTCCTCCTGCTTTCTAAAATTCCGTTGTAGTCAGAGAAATCACAGTGGTCAAATACAGGGTTTTTTAATCTATTAGCTTTATTTAACTAAGCCTTCTGGGAGGAAAAAATGCTGCGCTTTTGAAAGATGAACACACGTCAGGTCTCATGCTCTCAGCGGGAGGCTCACACGAGCAATTCCCACCTCACTCCCTCTCACAGCGGGACCAGTGCCACAGCCCTTGTCCTCACCACAAGTCTGCATCTCAGGTACAACTCGCTGGCTTCGAGTTTGGTATCATAAAATAGGCGAGAGTCTGCATTTCAGTGCATGGACTTCCTGGCAGGCCTTGCACCCACAGCAGCTGTGTAGCACTTTCTGTCTTGGGTGATTTGGCATGCTCTTCCAAATAACTCATCATGCTGAGCATGTGTACCTCTCACATGAACTGAAGAGCCAGGTGAGATGTGGAATTTGCTTTCTTCACTTGGGAAATTAGAAATGTGACAGAACTTGAGAGTATTAGACCTCTGTAAGCCTTAGTCTGCAAGGGATGTGCTTCATTTCTGGCTTCCAGCTGCCAGGTCTGCAAAGTCCTCTTGAGGAAATAACCTTCCATTGATAGAAGCAATGTGATTAATCCAATCCAGTTTAGGAGTCTTAAAGTGAGATATATCAGCCTGAACCTGTTACCCAAAGCCTCCTTTAAAGTCAATGAAGGGAATCAAATGAGGGCAATTCCACCATATATTCAACAAGTTCTAGAAGTGCCTTTTTCTCTGCATTAATTTTAACAAGGAGCCTAGGATGACTGGTTGTGGTTTAGACATCTAAATGTCAGAGGTCCAAAGTCAAGGTAAGTGAATCCAACCCAGAAAAAAAAATACTCAAATATTAAAGAGTCCATCACAAGGACTTCTTCCCACATGGTGTCTGCTGTTCCTTTGCGATTAGCGCGAAAATTTCAAGGAAACCACAAAACAGAACTAGGCCGCAAATGGAATATTAACATCTGTAGACATATTTACACAAAACTAGTGTCTTTGCTGCTCTGTTGGGTTCTGCTTGGGCAATAAACTCAGGCAGACCTGCTAGAGTGTTCCATTATATCTGGAGGAATAGCTGCCCTTCTTGTACAGAGCACCTACACTCTTCACAATGGAAGTATGTCAGGGCATGCCCACAAATGAGAGGAGAGACAGGCAGAGTGCTGTTATGCCTTTGTTACGCTTGATTCCCCCACCAGAGAGTTATTATTGCCAGATGGATGTTGAGTTACATTATCCAGCAGATTAACTATACCGATGTTATTCCCAAAAGAAAATAACCAAAACCAGTTTGTGTTAGAAACTCTATAAGCTCTAACATCAGATATCTATTAAAACACTCCAGCTCTAACAGATTTTGTTGGCAAGATGCTGAACTATTATTTGTTTGTTCATATCTTGTTTTTGCTTTGACAGAAATATATAAATAGTATAGTTAGAAAATTCACTTTCTTGATTACACATATATATGTCTGCTTGCCTAGTTAAGGGTAAATGTGGAAATAATAGGCCCTTTGACCAAGTATGATCTTCTTTAGTACTTTATTATGAAGGACTGCTATGTTTTATTTTTCTTTTCCAGCATCTAAGCTAATCACAACACACATAAGTAAAAGCATCCTAGCTTCTGTATCCACCCTCCCAATTCTTGATCCTCCTCAAATTTCTCAGCAGCTTGAGTCATAAGCTCAGAAAAGCAGAGACGATTTTTTCCTGTGTCCTTAATTGCTTTCTTTCAGAAAACCATAAAGATTATACCAGAGGAGTGGTTCATAATCAAGGGAGCTTTCTGGTTGAGGACCACATGAGCTAGGGGGACTGAAAAGGGAATCATATTTATTATCATATTTATCATATTTTACACACTAAAAACAGTGAGCATAGAAAATATCCACATGGCATTCATTTTAAATTAGAACCAACTTGTGAGCTTTTGTGATATATGCTAAGTAGGTTTGGTTTATGGCGGATTGAAAACTCTGAAGCTGTTGACTTCATATTTCTATCATCACATGGAATTGTTCTGCAGCACAGTTAGAGCTCAGCACAGAAAGCACCTGAGGATAATAAGAATATTGATGTATCTGTGAGCTGCAGAATGGAGATGATGCAACTAATAGGCAAGAAAAAAGAAACCTCATTTATAAAGCTAGATCATACAACAGATGGGGCACATTTAACAGCAACTTGTCAGACAGAAAGTTGTACAAAATTCTTATTCTTTAAAGCAAGATATACAATTCTGGTCATGTATGTTTAAAAAGATTCTGAACAGACTACAGTAAATGTAATGAAGGCTATAATGCTTTTCAGGGAAATTGTGAGCCTATTAGAGATGACAAAACTACAATACTTACTCCTGCATGATCTAGAAATATCCTAGGGTTGCAAATATTTGGAAGACAGCTAAAACATGATGGTGGTACAAATGTACAATGACATTCAAATATTATAACAAGGTTTTGGTAAGAAATAAGAAGAAAAATTATGGTCATGAGAACAGCAATGTTTTGGAAAGATTCCCTCATGGTAACAGAGTGCACAGGCATCCTTAGTGGTCTTAAAATGAAACTTGATAAATGCTGGGATGAGTCGAAAGATTTAGTTGTTTATATATTAAACAATTACATATAATGACCCCAGACACCCTTTTCAGCCTCTTGTGATCATTGAACCTGATCTCCTGATTAGCACAAGGCATAGAGCCTTACCCAATAAGATCCTTGGGCTGCTCGGTGAGGTGCCAGTAAAGCACCTCTAATCTTCTCTGCAAAACTAAAAGACCAAACAGATTTTACCACTTGGTTTTAAGGGTCTCTGACTGACTGGAGTTAAGTTTGGGTGTGAAAATGCACCATAGGATGCCTGACCACCCTCTATCAGTAATGTGAGCTCAGAGATGCTCTGCCAGAAGACAATGGTTAGTGCCACCACCCCAGGCAAATTCTTTTTTGAGGTTGGCTTAGATTTTTCCCATGCTGTCAATCAAAAAAAGAATTTATCATTCCTCAGTGTGCATACTTCACCCCCTTCCCAAAACTAAACAAACCCCAAACCAATCTCTGGAATTAGCCTTGCCAAACCTTGTCACTGTTGCAGATAGAAAGGCTGGTGGCCAATCAGAAAAGACTCACAGATGGAAAAAGAAACAGCACTTTTAGGTATCTTATACCACCAGACTAACAGAACAGAGACCAGCTTCCAAGTCAAATGCCAGTATGTTGAAAGAGAAGTTTACCAATGAGTTAGCCAGAGGTACTTGGTCTGGAGTGATCCACAAATCTGAATAAGGATTTCAGGAGCCGTCTCCTGGACTGAGGTTTTCCTGGTATTAAGGAGAAATACAAGTGGAGTAAACTGATAATACTCTACTTTAACTCTGTGTCCTGCTAACAAATGCAAGTTTTTCCAGATAGTCTTTTGTTAGTAGTACAAGATAACTCTAGCAGACGCAAAAGTCCTGGTGTCATGGTGCAGTGAGGGCCCTCTGCTCCCTATGAGAAGGATAAGCCAAGCACGACAGTAGGTCATGAAACGGCCTCACCAGCAGGGATCTCCGTGTAAGTCCATGTGACAAGGCAGGTCCAAGGGTCAGAGTCAGTGGACTCCTTCCTTTTTTTAAACTATGTTGTCTCTTTGTTTTGGTTATATTTTGTCAGTTTTATCTAATTATTACCTACCTCATGTTTTGAAGGGAAGCTGAAGGTTCTTCTGACAAGACCACAGAATTAAAATGGAAATCCTTTGACTTCATTGCCTGACCCCTGTTAACACAATACATCATAATACACGTTTCTTCTCTTTAGCTTGTTGTCCATCATTCTGAGAGGAGGTTCCACCAGGAACTGACTGCTGTCATTATTAGAAAACCTTTTTTACTTTTCCTTTTTATTTTTTAATTTATAGCCTACATTAAATTATGACCAGTTTAGACAAACATATTGCAATGTTTTCCTCTTCAATGCTCTAATTTACTTATGAACAAACCCTGGACTGCCTTGTAGTAGTACCAATAGATTATACAAAACGAAAACTACTGTATTCTTCCATACATTTGCATTTCCATTTCCAGTGAATCCTATCAGCCCTTCTGTACTCCTTTGCTAGTAAGAATTTACCTTTCCTTACAGATAGCCCATAGGATCACAACATATCCCAGCAAGGTTTTTCCCATGCTTAATGTGCAAGAAATTGAGCGCTTACTTTTCTGACCCAGAATTGGGAACTTTTGTGCTGTATGCCCAGTCTCTCCTAACTGTAGCCAGCATGTGCAGCATATCTGTATGGAAAGGGAGAACATAAAAATGCCTCGTCCCAACGAGAAAAAGTTTCTCAGCAAGAAGTAAAAGAGGAGTAATGACTTCACTGCTCAGACACACTTTAGGAATATAATGAACAGAGCTGACAGGCACAACTGGGAATTGTAGAAATATGTGTCAGGCATTATGAATGGAAAAGCTTTCAGGTTGCAACCGACAGCACAATATCCATCCCCTGTCATGCAATGGTGGCAGGCATTGTTGAGGCCAGGATGTGTTTTACTGTGGTAGGCAGTACACCAGGCCTGTCTGGGGCCATTCTGGAGCTATCACTGTGTCCCAAACACTCCCTGACATGCTCTTTGAACCTGCGGAGCAAGGTTTGTGCTGTAGGTTAGGTTCGCTTAACACTAATTCCCTTTCCCACCCAACAATCTGACGTCTTCTTCTCTGAGGCAGGAAATGAGAGGCCAGAGGACAACACCCCAATTGGGCATGGGAGAGGGAACAATATCCTGACAACCTGGGACACCAGTGGGATGCTGCTGTCAGACCCTGGCAGTCTGTGTGGTTTCCTAAAACTAACAGGAGGCAGGTTCTGGGCTTCTCCAAGAAGAAAACTTACTGAGTCAGTGGTTTTGATACAAGGGCAAGAGAGGGTTTTGCAGGGTTTTCATGACCTCATCCCTTATCCTGAAGCTTGTCATTTCTTTATAATATTTATGAATGTCAGAGGGAAACTGGGAAAGAGAGAATTGTTCTTCCCCGGATCATAGTGAAAATGCTGACTGATCAGTTTATTCTGTCCTGGGATATTTCCTGGAAGAAGTAACCCTACGTTTTATAACTTCGTGGCTATTCTCCATCTCAGTTCAGCAAACTTTCAAGTAGTTCTGGAGTGATACAGCCCATCCAAATGGACTGATTTCTGTGCTGTGATTCCCAAAGAATCATATCACTGCCAGCAACCATAGAGGCCCTTATTAAAGTGTGGCCACCCTTAATCAGGTTAGTTGACTGTTAGGAGATGTGGAAATTAATTAGTGCTTATTGGTTTTGTGGGTGGTTTTTCTGATAAATGGAAGATAGTTTACATATCCAGAAATCCTATACAGACTGCAAACAAGGGATTACTTAAACACTGTAATAAAAATACTCCTCTCTTTGCCTCCTAGACACTGAAAGCAATCAAGAAACACACCCTCCTTCACACAGTTCTTCCAGACACTGGCCCTTTGAGAATATTGTGCTCTCACAAGATACTAAGGGGATCTTTCTGCTGCTGAAGAGTGGGAAACATTAGAATGAGTTTCCTGGAAAGGATGTGGGATTTTCATCACTGGATGTCTTTATGAGAAAGTGAGATAAACATCCATCAATATTAATATAGGCATATTTGAATCTGACTTGCAGAGGTCCCCTCTGAACACAGAGTGATTCAATCACCCTGTGCAGAATTCATGTGAGTCTTAGTACACCAGTTTCCAAGGAGAGAGACTTCTTGGTTACTTATGGACAAAACATCATGTACTGCCATAACATTGTAATCTCGTCTTGGCTGGAAAACACTTGGAAAGTCCAAGCAGTCAGAGGATCTATGTCCCAGCTTGGCCTGTTCACCTAAACTATTAACAGTGGTCCCAGGGGGTACCATTAGGATGGTAACACCATTCTCTACACTATGCAAAAAAAACTGCAAAAAGCACAACATTACTAGGCAAGCATGTCTGAGCCTTTCTTTCAGAAAGGTTTGTCTACATTGTTCATCATGAATCATATTCAAAAACCCATTTCAGTGACTACTGGAATCCATTTTTGCTGTCAGAGTAAAATGATGGCGTGACATGTCATTTCTCATCTTCAGCTTTGGAAGAAGACTGAGGGAAATGTAGGAATGATAACTTTTCAGTATTCTTCCTAAATAGTTATATTCTGGTAATCTTTTAATTTATTTATATTATGGAAATGACCAGGAGATCTGTAAAGGAAACAGAATCTACTGGTTTTGTTTGTTCATTTTTGTTGTTGTTGTTTTAACTAAAACAATATACTTGTTTCTATCATGATGACTGTGATGTCTAATATAGTTTAATCTGAAACACATCTGAAGTCAGACACAAATTTGAGCAGACTGAAGAAGGGCATAGGAGGTGCTGTGCATTTTCAGTACTGCTGCCAATCAAGTGATTTACATCTTCTCCACTTAATGATCAAGGCCACAAGGAAAGACAGTTTGACCATGCTTGTTAATTGCTGATGGCCTAACTTGTACAGAGCAATAAAACTGGAGAAGTTTATCCTCCCCTTGCAGATATCACTCTAGAAAGACGAAAGAAATCTAGACAAAATGTCTTTACAGTTTTCAGCTTCCAATCTGCAATATAATAAAATAAATATATATAATTACATAATAAAATAATGTAATCTGAAGTAAAGGCAGTTTTGATCACAACACCTTTTATCACAGATATTTGTTTAGAAGACATCTCAATACTCATCATCAGCTAAGTAATGTTTTCTACAGTATCTTCTTCAAAAAAGCCTCTGTGGAGCTTCATGGAAATATTTCCACTCAAACTGCTTTCTGATAGAATATTAAGATTCTTGGCAAAAGAACTTTTTCATCCTTCCAAAAAGTGTTTGCTTTCCATGGCATATTTCAATATTCACAGTAAAAGGAAATACCTAAAGACCACAAATGTTCCTAAGGACAAAGCACATTAGGACCTTGTGGGAACTGTATTTTTGGTACCTCAAGTTCCCCTTCTTGGTTCGGGCCAATTTTTTCAGTGAGACTACATCTCCCATAATGCCATAGCACCAAGTATTCTCATGATGTTCTACAGGGAGGAAGAGTATAAGGTATTTGCTGGTCCAGGGAAGTGAGTGGGTACAGAAAATATTAGTATAACAGTCCTATGAGAAACCGCTGCAGCGTTTTCCAAATGTGTATTTTCAGACTTTAGCCAAAAGCTTTCATTTTTCAGCTTGATGATTTTTTACCAAAAATCAGTATTTTCCATGGAAAAAAAAACAACAACCTGCTTGGTTTTGAACTCCAGAGGCAAAATGAATGTCCAAGGAGCTGTACCTAAAGGACTGGATTTTCAGCTGGTGTCAATTAACATTACAGCCCTCATTATGAAGGGAGCAAAGCTGACTTAGAGGAGCTAAAGATTAAGCCAAAGTTTTGTAAAGTACTGTATGTTCTCTAGACAAAAAGAAATACATATTTTCACTTTAAACCTTGTCTCAGGCAGGAAATGTGGAGGAATATGCAGTTCTGAAAAGTGTCTTTTTTTTAAATATCCAGTTATTTCACTTTTCTCGTTTTCGTGTGCTAACTTTACTGATCCAGTTTCTGTTTGTTTGTTTGTTTGTTTTTTACAGGTGCTTGTTTATGATCACTGTCATGCATAATCAGGAAAGCAACTGAGACTTTTGGTTTTATATACGTCTTCACAGTCTTGGTATTATGTTTAATTTTGTATTGGGAGGTTTCTTCTTGCTTTCTGTCAGTTTGTGATGCCCATTTCCATCTCCTTCTTTCTGCATTTTTAGAGAGTGCCTATGCAGTTTCTGACATGCTCTCCATAATACAAGAGGAGCTGTCTGCAAACATCTTTAAAACATCTTTAAAGGTCTCACACTGATCTCTCTTCAAAACCCCCCTTACAGAACTCCTTCTGTGGAAAGCACACAAACAACTTGATGACACTTTGTTTTCTGATGTAACAGCTGTTGTACTACTCAGTACAGTGGGATTTAGCTGATCAAAGACAGACAAATGTCTGCACTGTATGTATATACATTTAAAACCATCATTCCAGCCTCCTGTCCTAGTCAAAGGAGAGAAACAGGCACTTTTGGGTGTGATTCAGCAGACCTCTTCTGGACATCTTTAAGATAAGATGTACTGCAACTTAAACTCCTTTCATGTTTTAGCTGTATCTTCATGAATTATAAAGGGAGACAAGGGTGACCACATGAGATGGAAATATTGGCTGGGGAAGATGAATCCCAGATCTAGTCTGTCCATGTCTGTTCACACTTTCAGCTGTTCAGCAGATCCCTCTTGCCTTTATTTCAGCTTGTGCCCTGTTGGAAACATGGAGCGCCTTTTCATTTTGTGTTCATACGCCTTGGAAACCTTGCTAAGAAATGTACATTGCAAGGTGATAACAATAATAAATACAGTGAGGATCCTGCAGATCATACTTACCCAATAAAAACAGAGTTGCTGTTATATCCCTGGAGCACACGCTCATCCATCCTGTCCCTCCATGTGGCTTGAAGGATGTCTTTTCAGGTGTAAGCATTGCCAGTGGTGCGAAAAGTGTGATTTTGGTGATATCACAAGACCTGCATGTCATCCACCAGATGTGTGGATACGTGCATGCACTCCTGGCATAGGGCTGTCCTTCTCTTTGTTGTGGAGGTGGAGGTGTGAGTCTTCAGGTCCTGTGACAGATGCATTTGTTGACATGTGCTGAAGAAGCAGAAAGAAGGTGCCAGGGATCTGGTAAGAGCTGCTTGAATCATTCTAGCAGGCCAAATTCAGCCCACAGTCCACAACACATACAATACTGTGTTTCTCTTTCAGCATATACCTCCTGCTTAGGCAATCCTTATCCACACCCTCTTCCAGGCTTCCTAATCAGTGTTAGAGAAACAATCCAGATTATTCTTGGTCACCTTAGGACCATTTTTGATCAGATATCATGATGAGAACAGGCATGACGTAATTACCCCCACAAAACCAAAATAACAATAGTCATGATAATAATAATTTATTATTATTTCTCTTTGTATGTTAGCCCATTTTGGAGAGTTAATTTAGCTGAAAAGGGACATGTTTTCAATTAAACCAAATGGGATTTAAAAAGAAATGTCATTGACCTTAAAATTAGACCAGGGAGTTTTTATACCAGAGGTCAGTTGTTACTGGCAGTTGTGGCAATGTATCATGGGTCAGTTGGTTTTAAAATTTAAAGCATTTCGAACAGCTACGCCAAGCATATTGCTGTACATTTGCAGTTGCCTGTTGAAACTGCAAGGCACTTGTTTTTACTATAGTACTAACGGTCTTCCACATCTGAAGAAATGTAGCTTTATATTGAAGGGAAACAATCAAGTAAGCAAACAAGCAAGCAAACAAATAAAAACAAACACTTGAACGTGTGTGGTTACCAGATTTCTCAATAAACTGTTGGATTTATGTTGTAGCTTGTGTTAGTTTATGTGCTGATGCTAGTTACATCTCCATGGACACACACGCAGAGCCATAGCCTATGTAGTGGGTTACCAGTGTCATTTCATAATACTCCTTAGAAAAGGAAAATAGACACGTTGAATTGAACAGTTTAAATTAAATAATTGAAATACATAACCAATTAAACCATGGACTTAAAATTAAGGCTATCCTGGACTTATTTTTCTTTGCAAGTGGTCAGATTCCCTAAGCAGGGGGCTATACTACCTTCCTGTCTGAACTAGGTGGGGATGCCAAGATGAACATGCATTTTCCTAATAGTTATTGAAAATCCGCTACTGTCTCCAAGGTGAATAGCAGCTGCAAGTGTGCAGCATGTGAAATCGGGTGTTAGAGGTCAGAGCCATTCTGCAGGGAAAACCCTTAAGTGTCTACTTGACTTGAACCAAGCGTGTGAAACTGCAACAACACAGGGAAGTCCACTTATCGTAGCTGGCCCCAGCTTTGCTCTGACTTGTGGATGAAAAGCACAAGAAGATGGATCAATGAATAGGTGAGTAAGTGGGAGAGGAGAAAATGGTTCAGTCATGGTTGGAGGAAAGGGATAGATCATCTAGGAAGTTATTACCTTGTGCTGTTAACCTCTTTTTTGTTCTCTTTTGTGAGGTTTTGGCAGATAATAAGCATGCCCTGATGAAAAGGCTTTAAAAGGGTTTAAGCTTGGAGCCTAAACGAAACCATGCAGCAATTTGCAACGTTTAAATCCCATTGCCACCAGGGTGTCATTGACTTGTACTGCGGGTTTATCAGTGACCCAGGGCATAAATGACAGAATACTTGTACAATGTCCATTCTCCTTCTGATGGACAAAAAATAAAATAAAATCCATTGATCAGATAAGTTGTTTTTTTTCCAGTATTTGCTCTACATTAGTTTTCCTCTAAGTTTTAATAACTGCTGAGTACACAGAGCTTCATATCACTGCCATTTAAGATTCCAGCTGGCTGAAGATGTTGGCAAGGTGGTTATCAACCCAGATGCAATTTATTATTATTGCCTTCTCCCTTTGTCCAAACATTTTTCTTCCTTGTTAAGCTCTCTGTGATCGATAGTTTCAGATGATTTTTCTTTTGCCAAGAGCTGAGCTAAAAATGACTTTCTTAATCAAGAAAATATCCATAGGGGATAGACTTTAACATGGAGTGGTATATCTAGGTCTTTTGATTAAAATTTTGGAAAAAATGTTGGTAAGAAGCCACCAACTGATAGCAAATTCAGTCTCTAGTTACAGTAGTTTTACTACATAAAATATTACCATATGATGTTACATTGCATTACTGCAGGATGATTTGAATCAGACTAGTGTTTTTTGTTTTTTTTTTTATTATTATTTTTTTTGCCCTATAGTTAGATAAATGCCAGATATCCATTTTGTATACTGAACCAGCTGTAAGGCTCTTTGAAAAACTGATGAAGTGATAAGGTTTAGGAAGTTGACCCTTGAAGTCCCAGGTCACAGTACTGTGTTGTTCTAACTGCATGGCAGACTGCTTCTAGCATGACCTCATTGGCATTTACACCAGAACTTGCAGGGGATTGTCACCTGAGGGAGAAAAGCTGCTTACCAGCAAGCTTGCTGAGAAGAAAAGGGCAGTGCATGAAATGACCCTTTTTCAAGGGACAGAATAAAGTCAAGGAAAAAAGGAAGAGTTCTGAAGAAGTCTTCTGGGGAATTGCCTCATAAGCAACATAATAGTGGGACAATAAATCCTATATGGAAGAGGATTATGATGAGACAACTCGATTAGTTGTCTGGGATATGTGACAGAACAGCAATCATGGCTCGTGGTGTGTGGTTGGATCCTTCTGTAGCCCTATCATCTTTTTTTTTTTTTTTTTCATTTGGAAAAGAGCCTGGAAAAAGGAATGGAGGAGGGATCGCTTTGCTTTTTAGCTGGAGATCCAGGTACAAACCAGCCAGAATGACTCTGAAAGTTCCAGTGCTGAAAGACGGATGAAAGGGCAGGAACAGAGGCAATCCAGTACTGCTGTATCCAAAAGAGTCACCTGGGGTAGTAATCTGGCCAAAAGTCCTACTTTTTCTGTTTGCAAGGCGAGTACTCACAGCAAGGCTAAGGCTACTTTGCATCTACTGAAGAACAATATCCACTTTTACTGAGCAGTTCTGAACAGTTTTTTACACAAGTTTTATAAAGTGATGAACTGCACCCCAGATTGCCTCGAATGGATTGTTTCAGCATTCTCTGAATATAAAGAGAAAACAAACATTCAGGTATAGCTGAGTCTTCCTTGTAGATGCTCATGATGAACAATGAATCATAACTGGATGAATCCCATGCGGTTCTCCAGGGATTTGGGGTGACAGTTCCTGCTTGAGCGTGGCTGGGTGTTTGCCAAGGGTGCCCCTTCTGAGAAGTCTCAGTGGTAGCTCCAGCAGAGCACTGTGGCTGCTGTGACATGAAGGGATATTTAGAGGTGAATTTAGTTTGACCTGACATGTCGGTTAAGCATCCCTAGGAGTTCATGTGGAAGGGAGCCTGGGAAGCAAAGAGTACTATATAATCAAGTCGGAGGTTTACCTTGTAAAACCAATACCTGTGAATTTCCTTTGATCTGTAAAAGATTTCTAAGCTTATTGAATAATACTTTGGTCACGTTTCTTTACTAAAATTGTGTCACTTATTAAGTTGGAACTGTCTTTTTTTTTTTTTTTTTTTTTAAATATAAACCCTTTTAAATTCAGAGATATCAACCTTATAATTTTCAAGTTGCTTGAAATTGCATAATTGCCAATGAAATATACTTTAATTCAAGGACAAGGAAACAAATGTGGATCAGCTTTACAGACAGAGGTATAAATCAAGTGGATTCTGAAACTCTTTTTGGCACATCAACACATTTGGCAGGTTGGCAGTTGCCAGTATGATCAGGAGGCAAAAGGCAGCCCCTTTTCACACTCCTCCAGAAAAAAAAAAAAAAAAAAAAAGGAAAAAAAAAAAAAGGACTTCTTGCTTCCAGATGTTCTGAAAGGAAAAGCAGGAAAAGCAGCAGCAATGCATTGAAACAGGGCTAGGCCACATCACAGGGGAGAAATCCAGCAGAGATTTAAACATGATTTTCTGAGGAAGTCTATAAAGTCAATTGCTGAAAGCTGGGAGGGTGTGGTGGGGGAAAGTAACTCTATATTCCTTCTGAATTTCTTCTGCTTTTTCCTTCTGTACTTTAGCATACTGTGTGGGAGAGATTGAACTGGTACAGGTTGCTCTGACATATACAGCCAGTTTTTGTCTGCTTGCACACCATGAGTATGGCATGGGCAGGCATTATACAAATTATGTAGTTCTCAAAGCAGTTTAATATGGCTTATAGAGCCCACAGAAGGTGCAAGCAAAATTAGAAATGTTGACATTAAGATCTGAATCCTAAGACCTGTTTATATGAAAAAATGGAACTTTATTTTTTTCTTTGCTTTGCAAGCCGCAAGCATACATCACTGTGCTCACAGCAAAGTAAATTAATCAAATGGTGGAATATATAATGATGTGGAAAATTTAAAGCTTAGTTTAAATTATATTAAGTGGAAAATAATTCAACAGAAAATATTGAGTCAGTATTACAGAAACTAATCCATGCTTTGTTTTATATTTCCCCCCCCAGATTTGTGTGTCCTCATGTGAAACAGATAAAGAAACCTTTCTGTAGGCTCCCTGTGGTAGTTACAGGGAAAATTAAATTAATAGGAAAAATCAAAACAGACCATATTTCCAACTTTTTCCCACTAGTGCAAATAAGTCCAATGATGAGACGCTTGTGTCAAGGTTCTTTCCCAATCTAAGTGAAGCCTGGAAAGACAGCCTTTAATATTTCTTTCCCACTAGCTACTTCTAGGGAAATTTCATTTTTTTAGAAGTGGTGGCTAAGTAGAAAACATTTTCTAATAAAAGACCACACCCCAAAATATTTATCCAAAGAAACCTCACAGTGATTTCAAAGGGATTATTTTATTTCTTCTAAAAACAAACTGAACAAGCCTGTAAGGTTAGATCCTAATTTGCTAAAAAGTTATACATAACTTTTCAAATTCTGTTTGCACATTTATGAAATAAAACAAAGACTCACATAGCTATTTTAAAGTATTTCTTAAAATGAGGTAAGAAAGCTAACATCCAGAAAATGAGGGCATCGAAGTCCAAATTGTGTTTATACCAGTAAAAATCTTAGACTACAATTAATCTAGCAGAACACGGAGAACAGTTTGTTGCCAGGACTCTGTCACAGCATTTATACATGAACTGACCCAATACAAATGAACATCTAAAATTAAACTCAAAGTTCTGAGTTCATACTAGTGGCAAAGAGCACTACACCCATTGAGATATTGGAATGGATAAGATTTATGCTGCGGACTGTCTGTTTTCCAAGCCGTTCCTTTCCTGTTTTCCAGAGAAAAATTGTCACGTTAGTTCTAGTTACGGGAAAGCTTTTCAGTTACTCAACAGGTGTTTAAACAAATTAGGATAAGAGCAAAACCAATAGACAAGGAGCACAGCTCACCTTTCCCTTTTACCTGTCCCTCCTTGAAATTCTCCAAAATGTAATGAACACATGTAACTATGTTATCCAAAATCCCCTTAGCGGTTTAGGAAGGCCTGAGGTCATTCCGTGCTTCAACTAGTAACCCAAGGTGACCTCATAACCAACTGCATGACTGTATTGCCATTAAATTGATTAATAGAGGTGCAATCAAGAGATTCCAGTTTCCCTGCCAGTAACGAAGACTTAAGAACTATGGGTTAACTCTCCAACCCATTTTCTTTACATAAGTTTGTCCACTCCCTGTGTTTGTGAGATGACGTTTGTAAGAAAGGGCATGAGGACCAGGACCTGGATGAATATGTCCACTTTCAGCTGCTTGGAAAGGGTCCTTTTTGTTGTTGTTATTGTTGTTAAAGGTGTGGAATAAGTTTTATAGGTCATCTTGGACTGTGTAACAGTCTGTCTTTTCAGACAGATTTCCTCATTTATACAGATGGAGAAAGAAAATGGATGTGGGGAGTTGGGGATTTGCGACTATAATTTAAGATCCTTTTCCTGCACTCACCTCCATTTTTATATCACAACAAGAAATTTTACAGTAATAACCTTTAAGGAGTGAATCCAAGTTTGTCCAAATTCCAGATGAATGGGCTGAGAAGATATTTATTCACATTAAATGGCAGAGCCATTCATCAGTGCTAAAATCTCATCACTTTAAAATCACAGTTACTGTTATTTCCAGTTTTCTGAGAGGGACAATACTACAAGTATCACAGACCTCTTTTGAAGACATCTTGTATTTAACACCCATGAAGGCTTTTTTTTTTTTTTTTTTTTTTCAGAAGGGGCTGAAAGAAAGATGGGATTCAACTTGTCTAATTTTACAAAGAAAACCTCTAGAGATGAGCTTGTTGTCTTGACTCTCCCTAAAACACAATGGAGAAAAATTACAGCTTTTGTGACCTGATTCATCTGTCTCAATTCAGCCTTCTGTTTTGGACAAATCATACGCTTAAATCTCCCTCAACTACAAATGATGATTAACTTGTTCAGATGGATCCCATCCCTAACCATAAGAGTATGTAGGAGACTGTCTGCTCCTTTAAGGGTATCTGGCCAAGGGGTTTTTCGACTGCCACAAAAGGATGATTAGATGGGAACCAAACCTGGTCAGTTGTACTCACTGACAAAGAAAGAAGCAGAATGTGGGAATGTTGATTCAAGCAAGGTTGTCTGAGAGAGGATCTCTGGATTGGGATGATAAGAAGTAAAGAAGAGGGAACAATAAGCAGAATGGATCTTCAAGGAAGATCAACCTGGACTTTGTAGCTGGTAAGATGTGAAGCTAGGGGAAGCTGGACAGGGAGGGTGCAGAAAGAGCAGAGACCTGTAACCCATGGTGGGTGTGCAGGGGAAAGGGGAGCAGGAGGAACAAAGAGGGGGAATAGGTAAAAAAAATGTAAAAAAAGGACCATCATGTGTAAAACTTTTGCTCTGTGTTTTAGGTTTGTTCATTTTGTTTCTTCGTTTGCTTTTTAAGAGAGAAGATGTGGAGGAACAGAAAAAATAAAAAAAAAAAAAATAAAAAAAAATGTTTGTTTACATTTCTTCCATTTGTCCGCTTCAGAGACACTTTCAAATCCATGGAATATGTAATATCTTCTGGATTTTTGGAATCAAAATCAACATGTGATTTTAATTTTCATTACCACAAATAATGAAAAATAGCACCTGGACACCCAGTCCAATACATAGAACAGGCAAAGGTCATCTGGATTCCTTTGGGAAACAGAATTTTGTATTAAGTTTTCTGTTGCTCTTTCAAGTCTATTTATACATGCAGGTACAGTATTTTGAACTAGATTGTTTTAAATATAAATAGAATTTCAAAATGAATACCTTCTTCATATAAACCTTATTTGTTTTTCTCATGTGGATTTTAATGCTTATTTTCTTTCATAGCATTAGAGAAGAAATAACCACAACAATAATCGACATTCTCCACAGATGACATTTTCCAGCATTTTTAAAGGAGCATAGAAAATTAGATCCATTAAAACTTTGATAAAATATAATTAGCATATTTTAGTGTTTCCGTGTGGAAGCTGGAAAACTACTGTGAAATGTCTGAGCTTTTCATGTCATATGAGAGCATACTGAGCATCCCTTCCAATTTTTTACGTCCTGAGTGTCAATGTCTGCAGACAGATTAAACCTGATAAAAAGACTTCAATGTTGGGATGTTTCCCTTACTTTCTTCTCATTTTTACCTGTTCTTTATGGCATCTAACTCTTTTTGCTATCTTTCCATGTATTTGTCTACAACTACATGTAGACATCTATTCCACCATTGTGCTAGTAAGCTTTTGGTTAATTTACTTCCCTCATTTTGACAATTAAACTGTTAGTAGCAGTCCTGAAAGAAATCTTTGGGAACTGTCCTCTTCATTTAATTTTACAACTGAGGTAACTCCATGAAGCTGATTTTCTGGACTGTATTATATAGGGCCTCCCGATAGTTCTGCAGTTTACTATGTATTCACTAGTGTGTTTTGAAGTCAGATGGAAATGCATCAGCCTGACTCAGTGGGATTCCATATTTCTTGTTTCAGTGTTTGCTGTAGTTATGATTTCCCATGAAACTAGCATTGTGGCAAACACCTATTGCATCTGGACATCCAGCTGCCCTGTGCCCACCTGTCACCCTGGTGGTAGAGACAGGGGACCCAACAATGTCATGTTTGAGGCTTGAGACTTTGTTTAGAAGCAGAGTAAGTTGAAAATCAATAGCAGTTTTAATGACAGGAGAAAATGTCCATATCTCTAAGCATGTCATGCTCTTTTGCAAAGAGAATGGATGCTACTGTGCATTAAATGCTACACACGTAGTACTGCCTGTTGCTGCAAACTTTAGTGAAATTAGTATTCACCAGCCTCTAGCTATCTGTAAGTTAGAAGTTAAAAGTCTAGACTACACTAGTCATGTGGGTAGCCTTTATAACATGAGCTAATCCTAATTTTACAAGGCTTAATCCTTTTAGAGTGGTAGCTAGGCACTAGTTGTGTTGCACTGGGGCAACTTTTACAGGTGTGTAAAATAAATTAAGACCTTACAGTAAGACAGAAGATTTAAACTCATAGTCACCCCCTCTACTTGAGGGAAGAACATTCGATCCTTTAGGAGGCATTTCTTTTTATCATACACAGGGTGGGGTGACTCATGTTCTGCAGATGAGGCCTGTTCCTTTCCATCGACTATACATATATACATAGAATATATATGTATCTATATACATATACATATATATGTATACATGTATATGTATATATATACATATGTATATATAAAATATATATGTATATATATATATATGAATATACATATATACAAAGAATGTATAGAATAGTTGTCCAGCTGCTAGACAACAGAACTCAGCCAAGAGTCCTCTTGGATCTCAGGACTCCCAGCCATAGAGTCCTGCTTTGGTTGGGCAAGTACCTAATCAATTGAGACATTAAGAGTTTGGAGGAAGACAGCATTTTGCTGTACAGGCTTATGACAGTACTGGGTTTGGGTTGGAAGAAGCCAGGATACTGTACAAGATTGTCTTTGCAATGCACTCAGTCTGTCTGTGTGTATCGACCTATGCATCTTGCTATTGCAGCAGCACTGTACTGAAACTTTTGCACAAAAGAAATTTTCTTTGTTTTGTTGTTTGTTTGATTGGTTGGTTTTCCCCATAAATCCTGGAGTATGCTATCTAGTGAGCCCAGAAATTCAGTTTCACAGGCAGGTTGACTGTCACTATTATGCAAATTAAAACAAAACAAATAAACAAAAAAACCTCTTATATTAAGTATTCAAAATCAGGGAAGGTGAGATTTGTCCCAGAGGTTGAGACACCTATATTTTTTTCTTGACTAGGTTCTTCCCTGACTGTAACCTTACGCCTTGGTCTCAATCCAGTTCTGCACACGTTGTCTAATGCCAGTTGAAATGCCCAGATATTCCCTATAACCTACAGCTGCTACTCCAGAAGTATAAAAGTCTCCTCCAGCTCCTTTATCCCATCTTTGAGCACAGTGAGGATAGCACAGTAAGGATGTTTCTGATGCCTTAAGTGTGTTTCAAATGACATTAGACACCAGAATGTGGGTAACCCAACCACGTACACAAAGCTGACACATAGACCCCTATGCTGCTGGAAACCAGTGTGTGACTCAGTTCCCCCAACACAAGAGTTTCAGATCATTTCAGAGGAGTTGTCTGAGTTTTCCATATAAACCTATTCCAGCACTCAGGAGACTCATACTTGTTGAGTGAGACTTCAAATATCTAAGGATATATATAAAATAAACCACTAGACACTTTTTTTTTTTTTTTTTTAGGGAACTAAACTGTATCCAAAGCATATTTTTTTCATTAGTCCCTTTGATCAGACCTGGAATCCACAGTCTCTTTTATTAGCTCCACACATTTTCCTTTCAGTCTGTAAGATAGTTCTTTCAACTGAGTTTAAATCAAATTGTATCCCTTGCCTCTGACCAATTCAGTGGCAGATTTGCTTTGGTCAGACCTGCAAAGTGTTCTCAGTGGTTTCCTTGTGGCAATGCAACACTTGCCACAGTTGGCACTGTCTGGTTTGCCAGACATGTCAAAGGGTCCACATGATGCAGTTACTAGAAATCTTTCTATCAGCTTGGCTGGATTTTGAATAAAGGCACATCATAAGACAGGATGGAAAGTGAAACAAAGAGAGCCTGCCATTAATTAGGTTTGCTTAGAACTAATGTCTTTTTTAATATTGGTTATTTTTGACACAATCCTTTTGTACAGATGTTGTTGTCTGCAGTGGTTAGCACCAAGCCAAGTCTTAGATGCTTTTCAAGGTTTCTTCCAGCACCATGGGGTTCATCAGGTCACCCTTTATCCTATTTAGTTGTTAATAGCTTGTTGTGATTCGCAGTCCTGTTGTCAGATATGAAGGGTGATAAAGGGGCTGTGAGCAGAAGAATGCTATTTTTCATCACTCGTGTTGTTTAGCAAACGTGTTGCAACACAAGGCTGAAGAGTTCAGCATCCAAACCCCAAAGCACTCGGACTTCTAACCTCTTCCTTCTGCCTCTCATCTCCTTCAGAAACAGAAGGGAGGTAACTTCCAAGGTCAGCATGTCCCCTTTTATTCAGATACTCTTTGGAAAGAGAAAGAGGGAGAAACACACATTCATTTTGGTCTGTGAATTCCAAGTTTAAAAGGACTCTGATGAAAAACTTTCCCCCCTTTTGAAAACCTCATTTCTAACATACCTCAGGAACAGCCAGATCTGATAGGGAATATCATTCAGAATTCTTTCATGTAGCTCATTTCCTAATCTCTTTGCTCCATCACTGGAAGGTTAATAGGAAAAACAACTAATGGGCATATTGCTGCAATCAAGCAAAAATCCCAGCTCTGTTTACATGGTTACACAGCTTTTATTTAAAGATGGCAAACAGCTGGTTTCCTGAACAGAAAGAGGTAGTTTCAACCACTACCTCGTGTGGCAGTGCCCAAGACCAACACTGAGACAAGGTCTGTGTCAAGCAAGGTGCTGCAGAGATTCACTGAAAGAAGCTCCAGGGAACTGATAATCAAAATGAACAACAATATTTTTGTGCGACAGAGACACGAGAGCTTATGGCTGAGTTTCCTTTGAGCACAGAGATGTATGTCTTGTAAATGTCTCCATCCAAGCTACCACCTAAGCCTCCTTTACAATCTGTGAAGAGAAATAGTCCCTTTGAAATGACGTGCCTTAAAGCAGTGCCCTCACCACAGATTAATCTTCTGCCAACGTGTCAAAGGAGTAGCTCCTTCTCCTCTACCCGAACCAGTGAGACATGTCTGGGCTGCTGTGTACAGTGCTGGGCTCCTCAGGACAAGAGAGGCATGGAAACAGTGGAATCAATCCAGCAGAGTCCATGAAGGTAATTAGGAGATTTTCAGCATCTCGGGAGAGCTGGGCTTGTTTAGCTTGCAGAAGAGAAAGTTCAGAAGGGTCTTACCAATGTTTATAAACATTTGATGTGGGAGGAGTAAAGAAGATGGAGTCAGGGTCTTCTCAGCAATGCCCAGTGACAGGGCAAGAGGCGATGGGCACAAATTGCAATACTGGAAATTCTGTTTAAACAAATGAAATTTTATTTTATTTATTTATTTATTTTTATCTTTATGATTGTGTGGGTGGTTGAACACTGGAACAGGTTGCCCAGAGAGACTGTGGAGTCACCGTCCCCAGAGGTATTCAGAAGTGGACTGGACATGACCCTGACCAAACTGTTCCAGCTGGGTTGGGCTAGATGATCTCCAGAGGTCCCTGAAAACCTCAACAATTTTGGAATACTGCATTGAGAAATTCAGGCCCATAAACAGAAGAGCAGAGCCTAACTCAGGCTCACTTGAAAGATCTAATGCAAATGATAGAAGGAGGCAGAGCAACAGGAGAAACATAATAAATTTGGCAAGTCTGTGATGCTGATCATTAACAGTGCCTAAGGTCTCACCCAGAGTGGAAACCTGTGCTGTCTGTTTGATAGCAGAAAAGATTTTACAGCAAGCTGCATGGACCAGGCTCCAGAGTACAGCACCTTTCCTTGCAATAAGGAAGTGTTTATTTGTAACATCGAAGAACATGTATTCCATAGATCAAGGGAAACAAATAAAAATAAATAGATAGATTTTAAAAGAGCAAAAGCTAAAGAAATTAACTGCACCTTATCTCACCCTGAAGGTAAGAAGACAATTCCTGGACAAAAGCAAAAGAAGAGGAAATTCCAAAGCAAGAGGGAGGGGGAAGCCTTGACAGAGAAAATGCTGAGTTACTGGTACTCACAAAGTCTCGGGACAAAGGGGAAGATCTATTTTCTACTCCCTTATACAACCGTTGCTGAGTTTCAGGATTCCAGTTTTTACTTGGGATGAAGTTGATTTTTTATGGCCTCACAGCTGTTATGAGGTTTTAAACAAGGGCAAACAGGTATAAAATATCCCCCCGGCCACAAAGACAGATCTAGGTACACACTTTGCCAAGGTATCAATAACAGCAGCAAATTAGGCCCATAAATGTGAAACATCTCATCCCAACTGTGCTGAAATCAGTGAGAAAGAATTTCTTGGACTCTGAAAAGGTTTAGTCTGCTTGCAGAGGTGGCTGTTGAAACAGATCATCCCCAGATTTCACCATGACCACAGGAGGCACCAGAGAGAACTGTAAATAATTTAGCACCATCCCATGTACATAACCAGGAGCAAGCATGCTCCAGCATGAAAAATAAAACAAATAAATAAATAAAATCTATTGCTTATCGATCTCTTTCTCTTGGTCTGATCTAAAAGCTCTTGAGGTTGAATAAACTTCAGTGATGAGACTCTGCCAATGTAAAATGGGTGTCAAACAGGAGTGTCAAAGGCTGGGCAGAACAATAGCCATTTTTATCAGTCACTGTTATTTCTTTGTATACACACCATAAAATGATGGAGAAGCAGTCTCAAGAATTTAGTCTCAGGAGCCAGGACTTAGAAGTGTTTAGGAAGTCAATCAATATTGACTCCCTCAAAGTATGGCTATAAATGAGCCCTTTTTCCTTTTTTTCCTTTTTTTCCTTTTTTTCCTTTTTTTCCTTTTTTTCCTTTTTTTCCTTTTTTCCTTTTTTTCTTTTCTTTTCTTTTCTTTTCTTTTCTTTTCTTTTCTTTTCTTTTCTTTTCTTTTCTTTTCTTTTCTTTTCTTTTCTTTTCTTTTCTTTTCTTTTCTTTTCTTTTCTTTTCTTTTCTTTTCTTTTCTTTCTTTCTTTTCTTTTCTTTTCTTTTCTTTTCTTTTCTTTTCTTTTCTTTTCTTTTCTTTTCTTTTCTTTTCTTTTCTTTTCTTTTCTTTTCTTT
>NC_137695.1:2705543-2825332 GCF_964034855.1 Anser brachyrhynchus
ATCAGTATTAAATGTAATTTATTAAGTTTACAGCCTTGACAGTGTGAATACGTTGCCATTTATTAGGCACTGGCAAGGCATTAAAACATCTGTTTTATAAGAAACACGGTATTTTTCTGGAGCTTTTGTTCCATTAGATGGAATTACTTTGGGAAACTCTCCAGAGAGAAAGCTCTGGCTCAACATCTTCCAGCCACATTCTTGCCAGAGTCGTAGGTGCAAACTTGGCATCAGCAGCAGGGGGAGTTATGGGATTGCTCTTTTCCTATACCCTACTGAAATGTCCAGATGACTGAGGAGAAAGAAGGAAAGAGAGGGAGAGAAGCACAGAACAGAAACTGGGAGACAATGGGGTTCCATCATTCTTAGCATGCACACCCTGCATGTGTTTTAGGGCCAGCAGAAACCATCTTGTGTCAATCTAACAAGAGCTGTGTGCAACATGTCTCAAGTACTCATTCCTGAAGCATGAACTGATGCCTTCCAGTAGAAGTACAGAACAAGTACAGCTAGAAAGTGCCAGCGTAACAAAAGAAGAATCTGTGCATGTGAATACTCTTAGCAGAGCTCAATTATGGGACCAAAGACTGTAAAGTAGATTTACCAGATCTGTAGAAGGAGCAACTACAGTACTCTTACACAGACCTTTAATTGCAGAATCATGGGAAAGTTTATGTTGGAAGAGATCTCTTGTGGTCTCTCATCCAGCAGTTTTTTCAAAGGATAACTCCTTTTCAGGGTGAACTTTAAGGCTAGAATAAAACTGTTCAATTTTGAAAATGCACAAGGATGGAGATTGCACAGTGCCTTTATGGAATTACAGGAAGGACAATGCAGTCACAAAACCTGTACCAAAGGTGATAATGACACCAGCAGTCTTGGGACTACAGCAGTTTCCAAGTGGCAATGTGAAAAAAAATACAGATTATCATTGAACCAATGTCAAATAAAATACTTCCGGTCAGATGAGTGAATCCAAGTGAAACATTCCAGTTTCAAGGAAGGAATGCTGAAATATTTCATTTTCAGTTTAAAAAAAAAAAAAAGTTGAAGGAAAACATTTTGACAGATGCATTTCCATTTAGTTAAAGAAAGAGGAACTCATCTTCTCATCTTAATTTAAAATGAAAACATATTAGACGTATTAGAACACCGCCCAGAATCAAAAATTATAGCTATTGTTCAGTATAAAAAAGTGTAAGGCCAATGTGAAGCAGGAGGTCAGTAAAGTAGGTTATAGTGGATCTTCTGGACCTCGAAATCTGTGCAGCCATGCACGTTTAGATATATACACCACTGCATACAAATAACCACCTTACTGCCTAAAACTTGGGGGTGGAATTGGATAGACTCCATTTACAAAATCTCTAAATCAAGTGTACACTGTTTCCCAAGGGTAACTTGTTCATTTCAAGTAATTGCACAAACAGAAGCAAAAACTCCCTTAAAAATAATACATCAATCCTTGGATTGTTCTCCAACCTCAGCTATGCTGATGTTTACTATTGCATGGTGGAAATGTAGGCTTTCAGCTTCAGCAGTCTGCTTTCTGTAATGTTTCAAAGGTTCTGGCTGTGACTTGGTATTTCTTGCCACTGTTTGCTGGTTTTGTGTCCCTTCAGAGCAGAGCAAGCAAGAATATCCCTGGGAGTCAATGTCTGTCTTGGACACCCATAAAGGACTTGCAAGAAAATTGAGCTGAGAGTGACTGCAGGAGGCAGCATCTTTTTTTGATGAATGTTCAAGTCTTTGGTGGATGGGCACTATGTCTGATGACAGAGTTCCTGGAGCCTCATCTGAGGAAATGGAAGATCTTGTGCCCTTTCTTTTGCCACTACTTTTAAAGTCACTATGAAGACTTTGAACACCTGCCAAAAATCAAAACATGCAAGGGAGTGAAAATTCAGAAAAAGTTTAAAGCTAGTGTGTTGAGCTAACACTGTCCTCATTTGCTTGGTCTTTGGTGCTGCAGAAAAATACTTCAAGTCAGGTTTTGGGCGACTGCTGATAAACATCATGTCCAAAATTCAGAGCATTCTGTGTGTGAAAATGGATTGAAGTTGGTATTACCTCTTGATAAGGCCAGTCTGCTTCTGCCAAACTAAACTAGCCTAAGGGCTGCTCTAGTTCATGCAAGGAGTATGGCTATAAGGAGTCCAAACTGCAGCCAGGTGCTGGCTCCCTGCCCCTCAGAGTTCAAAAGGAAATTAGAAAGAGGTGAAGAAGGAACAGAGACAAGACTCAACAACACGTCACTGTCTAAGAGCCATCGAGAAAGAGAGAGAGGAACTCACACCTGGCAAAGCTGTACTATTGACTGCAAGAACTGGGGCCAGTGCAAGAGGCAATAGTTGTAGAGAATTTTTTATTTTTATTTTTATTTTTATTTTTATTTTTATTTATTTATTTATTTATTTTCCTACAATGAACATTTAAAGGAGTTTTCCATTCTGGTTTAGTCCATTTCAACTGCAAGATAAAAATGGCTATTCAAACTTTCAGAGCTGAGCAGCAATTACTGTGAAATTTCTAAATGTAAGGTATTGCATAAAATACAAGCAGCAGTCCTATGACATTCTTTAAGCTTACTCACTGAAGGAAGCCATTAACTCCAACAATCTCAGTCAACAGAGGAAGGAAGGGTTGCGTCTCATGTTGGAAGAGTAATTTCTTTTAAAATAGAGAGGCCAGAAGACAGCTTTGAAGAATGATGCCTAGCATAGCCTGCCAACAAAAGTAAAGGAGGGTGCAGAAAGGTACCAACTGCCTCAAGATATATGTTATTTGGGAAACCAAGTGGATGCTGGGACCCAGCAGTGTGAAAAAAAGCCTCACGGTAGAAAGATTTAAGCTAATGTGTGGTCTACTCCACCCTTGATACTTTGGTTATCCCAACAAGTAGTCAGGGAGTAAAGGGAATTTTTAGAGATGCATTTGACAAGCTTCCAATAGGAACAGACACTCAAAGTAAGGTCTGGAGGCAAAATTTCATAATGTATGGATGGGATTCATCTATGTTCCCTGAGCAAACCTGTATCCAAGTTAGCCTCCTAAATGACTAAGTGATAGTAAAAACATCCCAGAGAATATCTCTTAAAGATTCAAGCAGTATTTCACAACCTTATCAGTAGTTTAGGAGACTTTTACTCTAGTCCCACACCATCCAGTGGACAAAACATTTCATCTCTGGTACTCTGCTTTCTTTCTTTCTTTCTTTTCTTTTTTCCTTCTTCTTTCCCCTATCATTAGTTTATCCACATTTAATTGGTGGAACTGTTTCTCCCTGGATATGGCAGGGAAAAGTCCAAATGCCAATCCAAAGCCAAAGAAATACAGCACCAGAAGTCCCAGACTCACTCTTACCTTTACAGGTAACGTACCAAGATTGAAGTTTAGTCATTTTCTTGAACAGCATATATGTTTAGGCAACTGATCAGATGTACCTAACTTTGTGTGCTGTTTAGGACTCAGAAACATCCTAGCTTTTGCACTTAGATTATTTAGAAAAAGTCTTTTTCAATAGTTTATGAAGGAGATAAACACTCACTGAAAATAATCTTGGCCATTCATCTCTAAATCCATTGCCTGTGGTATCAATAAAATATCAATGGCAAGACAGGTATGGAATTACCTCTCAAAATACAATCCTTTCTTCCTTTCTGTTCCTGCCCCTTTCCCCTTTCCCTCAGCCTTTCCCAACTCCCCTTTCACCCCTCCTCCCCCCACGAAATTGGATTTAATCTCCTATTATTTCATTACATTATTCAAAATACCTTATAGGATAAATTTATGTAGACCCAAACCACAGCTCCCATCTACCAGTAAGCAAAATATCATTCTCTGACGAGGCAGGTAGTAAGGTGGTCTCTTACACAATGTGTCTTTAAAGCCATTTTTTACCTTTTAAAGAGCTACATGTCACTATGGGAGGAGACCTGGGAAAGTCAACCAGGTGAATATCAGGGTGAGGGGAAAAGGATGTGTGTGAGTACCCTGTGGTGTCCACACCAGGCCAAGGATAAGGAATCTGTCTCAACAACCACACCAGATCGTCCTTAGTTCAAGCAGTAGGAGCCAATCTGTTTGCAGCTGGAAAAGCAAAGTGCCATCAACAACATTTACATAGTTCACACACACCCCTGGCCTGATTAGGTGTGAAATAGGGACGGGAAATTGCTTTTAAGTGTCCAGCATTCTTGGCTCCAACTAGAGCCATCCCAGGCATTTTCATCTGTGCGTAATATGTAGCTCCACAGAAACAGGTCAAAGAGAAAGGAAGTTCTTTGGTGCTATGGGGTCATCTCTAATTTAGGGTTTCACTCTGGAGCTTTCTTTCTACAGCTAGAAAATACTGAAGGGATTCTGGAAAAGGGGTATTAAAAGCACCTGGGAAACAGTCCTGTTCAAACTGTGTTTCACTTTTGTTTCTCTTCTTTCTGTTGCTGTCTTACACCCGCACACCTGACCTTACTAGATCTTTTGTCTCTTAATGCTAAGACTGAGTAAGGGAGAGGAAAGGGAGCAAGTCTGGGTCTTCCTACCACCTGTGAATCAGAATAAAATGGGCTACGGAGGGAGCCTAGTAATAAAACACACCCCAGACATGGTCAGGAAATTCAGACCGTCCAAGAGAATTCCTAGGCTGTTGTATGTCAGTGTGTGTGTGTGTGTTATTTGTGGAAGAATGTAGGGTTGTGTTCATAGTTGCTGAGATATAGTAAGGTCTGCAGCAGGCACAAACTTGTGAGATGCAGATGTCACAGGCCCCTACCTGCAGTCGGGGTGAAGTACAGAGTTACAGAGAGCTACAGCACGTGGGGAAACTGTTCTTCTGATTTCAGCCTTTTTCCTACCAACAAAAAAATAGCCCTTACGGTCTGTTTGTACTGTTTGTACTGATGTGCAGAGCTAAGTCCTCATGCTGTTGGCATCCAAACCTGGAAGTTTAACATTATCTGGATAGCAACAAAATCATTCCTGTAATGACTTGTCTGCTATCACTTGTTTCTCCAAGTGCTCCACGTCCTTGCCAGGAGGAGCAGATCCTGCTCAAGCTGAGCTCCACCACAGGATGCTTCGGAACAGGAACAGGATCCATAAACCTTGTCCTTACCCAGCAGTAATGTACCAGGCTCCAGTAGCTGCCCACAAATATCTTTTAACCATAGTATAAGTCAAAGAAAGGTATGTTTCATGCATTCTGGAAAAGAAGCTGCCCAGGCAGTCACTGCAGATGTGGTAAGACGGTGGGGGAGAATATTTGGCTGGGCTGAGCCAACAGGGGCTCCATAAACATGGGGCCCTAAGGATGACCCTGTGCTTGTTGTGAGCTGCATGGCTGTGTGCCACGTAGATGCCATTTCTTTCAAGAAAAAATAAAAATAAAAATAAAATAAATAAAATAAAATAAAATAAAATAATAAAATAAAATAAAATAAAAAATAAATAAAATAAAATAAAATAAAATAAAATAAAATAAAATAAAATAAAATAAAATAAAATAATGTAACAATTACTGGTAAGGGAAACAATATTTCTCACCTGTGCTGTCCTTTTTAAAGAGTGATATTCACATCCAGGGATGCTCCACAAGTTTAACTGGGAGGAGACTAAGATCACTGCTTCCCCCTGACAAAGATACTCTCATGAACTAATAGAGAGCCTAAAGGCTGGCACGTAAAATAATACACTGCTGAACTTGTGTGATCCTTTTTACTGAACTCATACCACATGTAATCCAGGCAAAATGAAATATGAGATCAGAGCAGTTGTCTGCTATACCCCAGTGAGCAGGAGTGGGGTGGCTTCAAATCCTAGAAATGATTTTCTTAAAGACTTCAAGCCTGACAGAGCTAGCCTTCAGGCAGTGCTATAAAGGGAAGATTACATGCACACACACATATAGGAGATTTATTTTTATTTTCAGGGATAAAGAGTAAGTCATTCAGCCATCTATCCAGTGACTGTGGTTGCAGAGGGAAGAGCCAAAAAGCACTGGAAAGCAGATTTATCCTGTGTTACTGAAGGTAGGTTGGACTGGTTGGAGAAAGCTTAGCCCCCTATTAGCACAAGGGATGACTGCTGGTATGTTACCTCCCTGTGTGATGGTCTGACTGTTTTCCAAAGCTAATGCCAATGGGAAGACTGAGAGAAAGGTATTTCAGTCCCGTGATGCTCGTTGCCTCAGCTTGGATTAACTACAGCAGGTAAAGGGCTAGATGTGGAAACTCTGGACGAAGGATCTACCTCCCATCTAGTTTTTCTGCTTCTGCACAAAATTCTTTATAAACCATTTTCTAACACACTCATCAGTCCACTTGCAGTGGTCTGTAGTGGTGAGACATTCTTCTGTCAGCAGGTAAACTACACCAAACCTCACCATTTACATGGTTTAATAATGGCTATCTGCTGCTGGCCGTGGAACATGGAACTAGACCTCTGGGCTGGTTTCACTTGGCTATGGGTCTCTGTTTAGGAACTGTTTTAATTTTATTAAGGAAAAAGACAAAAATCTCAATTTTGAAAGAGTTTTGGCTTTTGAAAACCATAATTTGTTGTTGACAGTAAACAAACAAACAAAAAATGTTTCTAGTTAAAAGTGAAAATGTTTTCCTAAAATTATCTCTCAAAAGCCATTCATTTGATTTTAACTTTTAAATGAAGAAACAACAACAAAAAAAAAGGTAAGAGGCTCTTGTGGGCCTGGTTGTGTGAGAATCAGTGACTGTGTTGTGCTTGAATTCAGTGTACTAGGAAGGCAGGGTTAAGTGTATCAACTCCAACCAGACGTCCATCAGCACAGCAACTGGTTTCAGTTCATGGTCCATATGACTCCTCAGGAAAATGTACAAGAAAACTTGAAGCATGGAATGATCACAGTCCATGGGTTTCTGACAAGAAATAGCTTTCCAGAAGTACAGAGCAGTTGGGGGGAATCCTAAAAGGCACTTGGCTTAACATAAAACTGGCTCTAATCCATTTGGAACAGAAAAATCCAAAGTACGTGGGCAATTGCTTCATGGAGGGCTGTTCAAAGACCTGTTATTCAAGGATACTCTGGAAATGGGAAAGGGGAGAGTGATCAAGCACAAACTTACAGAGTCAAACAATACTTGTCAAGAGAAACAGGGAAAGGAAAAAGCAGAATTAATATTGCTAGCAAGAGAATTAATAAGTTCTGAGTGATGAAACAGATGAAGTTTTGTTTCCTATAGCAGAAGGTCTTTCTGCTGAAATCTTTGGTGTCTAATAAAGCATGAGTTCGGGTTAAAAGAAATCCTGAAATTAGGGATTTTGTATTATCCTCTGCCTTTGTGGTTTTCTTGGTGTTTAATATGGGACAAGTTCACACTTTGTCTTGTTTAAGGCACTGGTAAATTCACTTTCCAAACCCCATTTTCTCATCATACTTGTAAGAACCTTAGACCCCTGCCTTCTGTCAAATTTGATGGTAGTTGACCAAAAGATTCAGAAAGTATTGCAAGAGGATGAACACATAAGCATTGTGGACTGCATAAGCATGGCATAGACATGACAAAAACAATATTAATGCCTGAAAACTGTTGGTACAATAATTTGTCCCTTATATCAAAGTCCGATAGTACCAAGTTCATACCACCTACCAGCACTCTTTAACTGTACAGGGAATTTCAATTCCCAATCTCATTTGTCTGGCCATCTGGCAATAGCTATAAGAAAGCTGAACTGCAGGATTCTATGCGACTTCAGTAGTTTGTAACTTCCCCAGTAAATTCCTTCCAAAGATTTTTGGCATATAAATCCAGGTATGTTTCTATCAGGGAATGCCAGGACAATTCAGGCTGAGCGAGCTGAGAATTGGCATCAGTATAATTGCTTTAGTTCAAAGTTCATCCAGTGCTAACTTGCCTTGGATTGTGTTGCGTGGTCACAGTAGCATTGCTCAGAGGTCTCATGAGGGTTTCTTCAGTGCTCACTTTGCAGTATGCAGACATCTACATACCTAGCTGTAAACCATTTGTACTTGCCAGGGATTTTTAAAAGGTAGACACACACCATTAAAATTCTGTCTGATTCTTTCCTACAGACTCGTTAAAGGAGCTGTGAACTGGGAGAATGATCTCCACCTGCAACAATGTGAAGGTTTAATACCACTGGGCTGCAAAGCACCACTATATTGCTTGGTCATTCTCCCTCCTGAACAGAACAGGGGGAGAAAATAGAAGGAAAGAAGCAGCTTGTGGGTTGAGATAAGGACAGGGAGATCACACATCAATTACCATCACAGGCAACACAGACTCAGCATGAGGGAGATTAATGACATTTATTGCCTACTGCTAACAGACTAGAACTGTGAGAACTAAAAGCAAAGTAAAAACACCTTCCTCCATCTACCCTCTTCTACCTCCTCCCCCTGAGCGGTGCAGGGGAACAGGTAATAGGGGCTGCAGTCAGTCCTTAACACGCTCTGCCCCTGCTCCACGCGGGGTCCCTCCCACGGGATGCCGTCCTTCCCCAACTGAGCCTGCGGGGGCTGCCCACAGGCAGCAGCTCTTCAAGACCTGCTCCCACACGGCTCCGTACCACGGGGTCCGTCCCCCAGGAGCAAACTGCTCCAGCACGGGTCCCCCACGGGCGGCAGCTCCCCCCAGACCCCCTGCTCCTGCGGGGGCTCCTCTCCACGGGCTGCAGCTCCGGCCCGGGGCCTGCTCCTGCGGGGGCTCTCCGTGGGCCGCAGCCTCCTCCAGGCCACATCCACCTGCTCCACCGGGGGCTCCTCCACGGGCTGCAGCGTGGAGATCTGCTCCGTGTGGGACCCGTGGGCTGCAGGGGGACAGCCTGCTCCACCAGGGGCCTCTCCACAGGCCACAGGGGAACTTCTGGCTCGGCTCTGGCCAGCAGCGGGTCCCTTTTGGAGCAGCTGGAGCTGGCTCTGCTCTGACATGGGGCAGCTGCTGGGCTCTGCTCACAGAGGTCTCCCCTGCAGCCCCTCTGCTATCAAACCCTTGCCACGTAAACCCAAATACATAGAGATGTAAACCTATGCCAGGACAAGGTTTTAACTCAGGAACTGTTCCCACAGACACCCCTTTCCTAATGCAGCTTGTGTGGTGCAGGAATTGTCAGCTGATCTTTACAGCGACGTTTCCATAATGGAAGCACCTCCATTCTGTGAAAATTTTGTCACAATAACACCTATTCAGGTGTAGCTTCATCTATTTAGACCCCAGTAAGTCTGGCTGGATCATGGTGCTGAGAAACCTCACTGGTTCCAAGCCTGCTTTATCTGTACATGCAGTTCTGAAAAGAAAAGATGTAAGATGTGGTTCCAACTACAGGATTACTGTATTATAATGTCCTCTGCTTCTTTGTATGTTAATAAGAATTTAATTGTGCCTTCCTGGTGTAATAACCATGCCACTAAGTAATGCAAGGATAAAAAATTAATTATCTTTATCTTGGAACTATCATAAAAAGAGAAATGAGATTTTCTCGTGCTGATAAAGGAGTTAGTTTAGGAAAACAGACTGAAATTCAGAGTACGCCTGTGCGCTTCTGCCTTAGAGAGCAGAAAAACTGACTCCCTGTTCCCTCTAGAATACTTGGTACTTCTGGGAAACACCGAAGCTCGCCATCTCCCTTACATCTGTCATAAGACAATATTGCAAGAGCAGATGGGATAAATAGAGTCTGCTACCATGGGCCAGCCTGGAGGCATACACAAAGCATTCCCAAAGCACACACAAAAGCTTAAATAATGCTTTTAAGTGATCCCTGAAACAATCCTGCTTTGGTCACTTTGACTCAAGAGCATTCATGTGGACAGACCATCCAGAAAATTTGGCATTAAGCCACATAGAGTAAATAACCATGTGGATACCACTATTGTTTTCCTAGTCCATGTTCTGGTATGTCTTTGTATGTTCTACATATGTCTTTATATCCTGACTACAGTATCCAAAGCTCCATAGAAAGTTTGGTAACTAGTCCTGCATTGTAATGGATCTGATCCATATTCTGGTATCCTCTCACAGTCTTGTCTGCTTGTTTGCTTGATTTTGTCCATTGACATTTCCTTGTATAGGCTAAATTTGTAGTTGTGTTAGTGCAGTTCTTGGTTGAATTAAAATTCAAGAAGGTAAACCTCTGTCCAAATTTCTGGGAACTTTTCCTTTTTCTCTTCGCAAGTCATGACAAGTTTCTTCTACTAGCCTTCTGAGGTAACGGGTTGTAAGCAAGCTCCCAGTGGTAATGTAGTAGAGAAGCAATGCAGGGAAGACAGTGAAATGTTCTGTGATGGTGGTCTACTTTTTCTTTTTTACTGATCTCTAAGGTTTTCATGTGGAGATAACCTCCCACATCCTTTACTGAACTTAAGCCTCCTTTTGAGACTTTTGATTTAAATTTGTTAGTTAACAATTCCAGACGATAACACACTATGAATTTGCAAGCCACAGGTTAAAAATCGTAGCACTGGAAAGATTAAAACAGCCTTCCTGATTTTGATCCAAAGCTTTCTGACTTCAGTCAATAGAGTCACTGACTCATTGGGGGCTTTGAATCAGACCTTGAAAGGTCTGTAGCTTTTTACCAACTGTAGCTTTTTACGGTTCTCCATGTCCCAGGTCTCCCTCCTCTCTCTTGTGTTTGTTGTTCCTTCTCTCCACCCCAGCAGATGTTTTCCAGGCAAGAGAGCAGGATCTTGCTTCACTTGGAGCCAGAGCCAAGCTCTGATGGTCTTGCTCTGATTAATACCACTGGGAGTGGCACCTCTGAACAATCAGAAGCAGTGAGCAGGGGAAGTGCCCTTCCTGCCCCTGTGCTCGCTTCTCACTACATTACCAAAAGCCATAAATAACAAGACAGAAAATTAAGCTCAGACTAACTACGAAGGCAGGAAGGGAGAAAGGACGCTTCAGTTTTGTACACATTGGCTTCCAGACTATCTTGATGAGTCTTCATGGGAATAAAATTTAGGACGTACATTCTTCCTGCCTGAGCTCTTAAGGGTGGGCATCTCCGCTGGGTTCCCCATTGCTCACTCTGTCTGGTTACTAATATCCTGATCAGAACCTGTTTTTCAGTGTTGTCTTTCTTTCAGCTACTAATGCTCTGATTCTGGGTGGGATCTCCTTTCCTGATATGAAAGATCTAGGCTCCAGCAGAGCAAGGCCTCCTCTGTGTCATTTGGGACCATTAAATATTCTGTAAAAGAACAATAATGTATACTCCAATAGAAGCATATGTGTTTATATTGAACCTATTTCAATGTGTTTCATCAACAATTTTTTTTCCCTCCTGGCCAAGGTTTCTTGCAAGGACAAAAAATTATTTTTATTTTTTATTTTTTTTTTGTCTTAAAAAAAATAATTTCACTTTTTAATAAAATAAAGTTCTTCTATATTTCAGCTTTATAACTTCATTTTTTTTGAGCCTGCATATTGCATCAGACTAGAAAAGTGATAAATGCAATCTGCTCTAGACTAGACTAGAAAAGTGATAAATGCAATCTGCTCTTCTTATCTCCATTTATCTTCTAGCTAGAGACCTGGGCAGCTATTGCTTTCCAGTTGCCCAGCAGAATGCACCCTCACTACAATAGAGCAGTCTTAAAGACAGCCCCACTCTCACCTTCTTCAAGTCACAGCAAGAGAGAGCAGTGTAAAGTCAAGATCAAAGGTCTGCTAAAATGTATACCGTTGCCTGGAAAGCACAAGCAAAAAATGCTTTTATAGCCGAGAGTACAAAGCAGAACAGTTAGTACATGATTTATTACATAGGACCCTGCAGTCTAAAGGACTGGGCACACAATTCTGCTGAGCCAGAATCACAGAATCATAGAAACATTCAGGTTGGAAAATACCTCTAAATCCATCTAGTTCAACATGAAGGAGACAGGATTTGAATCTTTCAGGTTAATGTTGATGTGACAGAGGATCAGCAGTGCTGCTCTGGTATTTCTTCCTCCCTACATCACCAGAAACAGGGGGGCAACAATCATCCTTGACTGAAACCCCAACATCTTAGCTTCCATACACACCTCAAGTTAGTGGCAGGAGTCTCTAGATTAAATGAAGTGAAATGTACAAGTGCCCAAACCCTATTTTCATCTTTTCATCAAGTGTAATCCTAGTGAGGTGGGTTTTTTTGGTTAGTTGCTTTTTGGTTTTGTTTGTTTGTTTGTTTTGGTAATTGTTTTACTTTTTTCTTTTCTTTTTTCTTTTTTTTTTTTGAAAGAAACTTTCTTTTATCCTGCAGTTTTATAGAGAGATGAGGCTGTCTGAGATGAGAAGCCATGATGTACAACAAGGCATTCTGCATCACACTGGTATGATGCACTATAAAGCTTAAACTCATTTTCAGGGTTAAATTTCATATCCAGTCCCAGCTTAGGAAAGATATAAACTAAGTTTCCTAAACTGAAACTGGACTTTAAATTCTGTGGTAACAAACTCCATTTTGTTCACTTAAAAAGGAATATAGAATTTAATCTTAAAATGATTTTTTTGGGGGGAGAAGAAAAAAAAAAGCTTATGTCAATATCTGAAAGATATTTGGAATTGCATTTCAATAAACTTTAAAAATTTGATCAACATTTTTATTGTTTATTAGATAAAAAATCTTGTTTGTCTAAAGGGGATTTTTTTGTTGTTACATCTTTTTTTTTTTTTTTAATTTCCCTGTTCAAAAGAGAGAAATTTAGTTACTCTGATACGTTTTTCCAAAAATTTTCATACAGCAGCATTTTTCAACTTTAATTTGAAATATTGCAATGGGTACAGTTACAGTCCTTGATATGTACATCACTACCATTTCTCTTTAATGCTACATCTAAAATAATGAGCAGGTAAAGAGTATAGTTTGGAGAAAGCTAAACAGGTTTAAAATGGCATCATCAGAGATTTGCTAGACCTCAGTTTACCATTTGAAAAAGAACTCTTTGATGACTAAAATAAAAATAATCTTTTTCTTTTACTTTCTATATGCTTGAAATACTTGCTTGTCCTCTCCTGCTGTAAATGAGTTTTAAATAAAATAAAGAACTGTGAAAATCAGTATTTTGGTTCAGTGGCTTATTTTCTTGTTTTTTGAAACTGAACTAAAAAAAAAAAAAGCTACTTTTTTTTTTTTCTTCCCTCTTCTGTCCTCAGAGGGTTAAAAGAGTAGTAAATAGATAGATAGTTAGATAGGTAGATAGATAAATAGATGGATAGAAACTACAAAACTTGATATGAAAACATTTTTTTTCTTTTTGTTCAAAAGCCGAGACATTTTAAACATAATTTCCCATTAAATTGAATGCTTTATTTGAGTGAAGCTTCTGTCAGAAAGTACTCCAGCAGGGCAGAATGAAGGAGTCTCAACCACCTTCTCTTAAGTGCGTGAAGATCTCTATGTAATTTCTCTGGGCTTTAGATCAAACCCCAGAGATTTCATCCAAAGCCTATTGGAATGGGTAGAAAGAATCCTATTGACTTTGATGGGCACTGGATCACATCTTATACGAATGACTGAAAAACTCTTCCAGATGAGAATTTCATCTCAGCACAGCCTAAATATTCAAACTGGGAAAACTATGTTTGCTGGAACGTTGCTTTAGGGAAATCAAATGAGAAAAGAAATTACGAAGCTTCAATCAAAATTAAAATCACCCTTTAGAAAACAAAAAAATAGACCTCGCCATCTGTGACTCTCTCATTTTACACAATATTTTTATTAAAAGCAGCCGGTTGCTTCCTCTGCATCTGACTAGTTTAAGCAAGAAGAAGATGTTTATTTAACATTCATAATTTGTTTAGAGCTAGCAAAAGAAATACCTTGTTGTGCATGAGTTATTAGCTCATTGCAGAATTGCTGTGTTTAAATGAGCCTTTGACGTTGATTCATCTAAGTATGTGTCTCCTAAATGAGAATCATATGCATGGTGAAACCAGACCTTGGCATTTCATCAGGGCGTGATTTGGGAACACGGGCTTGAAGCTCTCCATATTATTAAAAGACAGAAAAAGAAAAAGGGAGATTTTGAGAGATTCTGTACTATTTTTTAAAGAAACTGTTTGCTTGGGATTCATACATTAATGACAAAGAAGGATTCACTGATCATTGCATCAATTATAGGTACTAATCATTTTTAGTCACTTGACTGAGGAATCAGTACAGGAAACTACCTGATGATACTGTGCATGAAGCATGTAAAAAGGAGTGTGTGAATTGGCCAGAGTTACCTAATATCAATTCTAAATTCTATATAAAACAGGACAAATTGGCTTTCCATCGAAACAGCTACAGGCATCAGGCTTCAGCTGTGAGTTTCCAAAAATTCACAACTTCATACCTGTTTGCTTATACGCTCAGTGAAGGTAACTGACACTTCCATGGCTGATTTTGCTCGGTGGGATTTCAAAAGCATTTTACAGATCCATGAGCCAGGTGCACAGTTGGGCCACATCACCCTTGCATTAATCTGGAAAAGTGAAGCAGCCATATTTCCTGAATAACCAACCACTCCCCCCAGGTGAAGCACTCAGATGGAGTGACTAAAGTTAACGAGCATGGAGTAAGAAATGTGATCCTTGATGCAAATACTTGTAATCAGCAGCTAGATGTGCAGAGCTCTCTGGGGTGGGATAATACTGGTCTAGGTTTCATCTTCTACCTCCCTCCCTCCTTCATCCAGAGCTTTACTTACTGCTTTTCTCTATCCATTGTGACTTGTGATTAAGTTGGATCAACCCTGAGTTTGTAGGAGATTCTTTTCTAGACTGTATTCCTGAGAGAAAACACAATCAATTCTGCTTTCAGTTACACCAGCACAAAATTCAGCTATTATGTCAGGAGCATACGTGTAGTTATATTCAACTTTGCCCTGAATGCATAATGTCATTTGGTGACACAGGGGCCCATTCTTAACTTTATAGCTCTACTTTTCAGTGAATAGATCTTGAAGGAGATGAATTCTTCTCTATCCTTACTTACATCCTTCTACTCCAGAATGTTTCCTTGTAATTAGGTTATTCAACACCTGATCAAACTAGTTTCGGTTTAAAAAAATAAAATAAAATAAATCTGTCTCTGACTCTCATTGTTGAAAATAAAAATGAGGCCATTTAATTTTTCCAAAATATGGTGAAAACATTTTTATCCTTTCTTTTTTCCACATCTTGTTGCATTTTTGGCAACAAACAGATGCTCTGAAATGATACAAGTTCTATAGTTATTGCGTACCCCTCTTCACTAGCAAAGAAGTTAAATAGGAAGATCACCATGATGTGATTTTCTGAGTAGGAGCCTCACAGTCTTGGTAAATGCTCTCACAATATACTTTTCCAGCAGTTCTGTGTTTTCTGAACTGTCCCAGTCTCTCAATGAATTACTTACTTTCATTATTCCTTAACTCAAGACTAAATGAAAAGTCATTGGTTTAATGTTTTTTCCTTGTGCAATAATTGGAAGAAACAACAATCCTCTCCCTGTTCCTCAAATCTTTTTTTCTCTTGAGAATTTGAACCTAAACTTTCCAGGTTGTTGAAACAGTTACTTTAAATTAGTGTCACAACACAGAAAAGCTTGTTTGGCTAAAAGCCTAGACTTTTAAGCTGTTATTCATCTCATCTAACTTTATGTATTTTTTATTGTCATTCAGTCACTGTAAGGTCTCCTGCTGCAAAACAACATGTGGTATAGGGATCTTTGGTCTGTAGTACATAGATCTTCATAAGACATAGGTAACTCAGTCCCGTTATAACAAATGGAGATCCGTACCTGTATTCAATGACAAACAGGAATCTAATGCTATTTGAAAACCTTTTCATGGTTGAAAACTGAATGATCTTTAGATGCTCTTCCAGAACAGTAGTTACCTGGCAGGTCCTGTGTTGTATCTATCAGCACTGTGAGCAAGTCTTACATACCATAGGTTGTCTCAAATCTGATGAAACTTCTTTGTATGGGAAGCTCAGTGGACCACTGACTAATGCAACGAGTGGGAAAGTCATTCATCTGACCAGTATAGGTGGTAATCAGAATTGACCCTGACATGTATTAGCTTTATTGACCAGCAGTGTGACTCAGTTGACCAGATGTAGATGTCTCATGCTATCTGAGACAGCCACTGGCACCCGGGTCTCACCCTTGGTCTCTGCTGACAGCAGCGGACATGTGGCCAACTCGCTCACTTGCAGGAACTGAAGTTTCACAGAATCACAGAAGAGGTTGGAAGAGACCTCCAATATCACCTAGTCCAACCTCTGAAGTTTAATCTACTGCTTTGAATTTGCTGCAGTTCAACTGTCTGCAATGGATGCAGAGTTACAAAATGCTCTCCCTTTTCACAAAATCAAGCAGTAAGTATACAAACACTGATACAGACCTATCTTACCCAGACAAAATAAACACTAATGTTTCAATCTGAAGAAATTTACTCCTGTAAAGTCATGGTAATCTCACTGGGTTCAAGGGGTCTGTTCACAGCATGAGACATTCCTATGGATCAGTAAGAGCATCCATGCATGCTGACACGCTGGGTTTTCGGACTTCATGATTTGATTGAGGACAACAAAACCCAGCTCTGTTTTTGTTACTCACCTTTCAAAAACACCCATGGAAATGTTGCCTGTTATTCAGTTAAGGTGAGAATCACCTTGCCTAACTTTTGTCACCTAACTGCTAGGTATCTGGTCTAAACTGAATTCCTATTTTGTTAAACACATGCACTTCTGAATAGCATCCCACTTCTCACAAACACTTAAGTAATGAACCATCCCCTGAAGGTGCCTGGGGACTTCCCATTGGAGGCGTTCCACAGCTAGAGTTAGGTGAGAAGTATTTTGCTCTCCAATCACTTTGGAAAGCCCCACCCCAAGGTTACTGAATATACATTTACTGGCACCTTATCTGGGGTATTGGGAGTCTGTTGGCTTCCTGTTGAACCCCACCCTTTCAGTTTGGGGATGGCTTCATCCTTCATTAATTTTAAGGAAAGAGAAGGAAAAGTTGCTTCTATTTTTTTTTAATATATTGTTATTATTTTGTCTGTCACTCATTTCCCTGAATTTTCCCACTCTGACAACAAAATCTCTGATATAATAAGCAAACAGCAGGCAGAAATACCAACTTATGGCAGTAGCATATATCTGGCAAATGCCTATTTCCTTGAATGTTCTTGAGAGCTGCATGATTCCTCCACTCCTCCAACCTCAATGTACATAACAAATTCCTTTTGTTTGTTTTTTTGTCACTTTCAAGCTGAAAGGTGATAACTAACAACAAATGGTTTGTTTTCTGCCATAGTTATATTATTTATGTCCTGCTTGCGTCTGTAACTTTCACCTCCTCCCCTCTTGCTTCAAGAAAGGCCTCTGATGGCCATTAATTTGATGATGTATCTGGAAGAAACTTGCCAGCACTTGTCTCCCAATAGATTGTAATAGACTGGAACGGGCTTGGGTCATTTCCAGATAAATGGGTTTGTGGATTTTCATAGCCATTCTTATTTCATCAGAAGACCTGCATTTTACATCCATAGAAAAACAGATGAAAAAAAAAGTAGGAGGGAAGAAAAAACACAGTGAGAATAAACAGTCACCTTTTCACAAACAATCGAAATTTTCTAAAGGCTCTAAGGGAGTTCAGGAAGGCTTAGGAGAGGATATCTATTTTTGAACTCCCTTAGCTGAGTCTGAGCTTCATGTACTGGCATGTGACGTCCCATTGGAACTGATGGTGCCACTGAAGGCAGATATTGAGAAGGTGCAAAATATATCTATGGGAAGAAAAAGTAGAACACAGAGAAGCTAAGTGGGTAATTAAACACTCAAATGCACATGAACACCTAAACCTGTCTCTCTTATTTTACACTTTGTACATAAGCATTTAATTAAAAACAGTATCCTGTTACCTGCAGCACCAGTTATGGTACATCTCTTCAATCAATGGGATTATCTAGGCTTATTTTAAGAAAACAAATAAACAACAACAACAAAAAAGTTGCACCATATGTATGGAATTCAGCTTTTTGATTGAAATATATACATATGGTAGCTTCAGGGTATCCCTTCTGTCTCAGCTTTCAGTTCAGACTGGCACTGGTCTCCTACAGGTCCAGTTCCCATCTAGGAGCCACATAGGAATATTTCAAATCTCCCAGAGTACCTGAGATGTCATTAGAGGTGTCTTCAGGTAGAGGTCCACATGTGACATGAGTGACCAAGATCCTGTGATAGACAGTGGTGATCCAGTCAAGAGTCCAGAGAGCAATTCATCTGATCCCACCTGTGCATCTTCTGAAGAGTGAGCTTAATCTCTCTATAGACTTCATTAACTAGATCTCCATTACTATATTCATGATCATAAGAGAGGGGCAGAGATTCTCCTGAAGGTGAATTCATCTTACATGTCTCTGATGTGTAAGGAATTAATATGTATTATTGCACATATACTTGCTTCTTTTCACTCTATGGAGGAATTTTAGACAATGAGGCTAATTGTGGCATGACATATATATTTTTTTAATTAGATTAATTGCTAAGGGTTGAAAAACAAATTACATTTAAGGCTTCGAAGTCCTCTTTCTAGGCTTAATGTCTTTATTATTTGTCATGAAGAGATATATTTCAGACTCTCTGAATGAGTGTCATTAGAATCAGAATAACTCCCTATACAATACTCTTTCATGTCCTGTCTTCATGGTCTTCACTGTCATCTGTTAGATGAGGATACAGGATACAGTTTACTGGGATAAGGTGTTTATTCTATCTCTTATTCACTCCCAGTACATTAAAAAAAAAAAAAAAAAAAGGAAAAAAAAAAAAAGAGAGAGAAAGAGAAAAAGTTTTAGCAGTGCTAGTAAACCATGAAGACTGTTTCAGAGTCTATTGTTATAAAAGGGAAAATTCTGCATGGGATTTTCAAAGAAGCATGGTAGAGTTTAGCAGCTGGGTTCAATTGCAGATTACTAGCTCAGAGTGTGGGATTAGTCTCAACTAATTTTCAGTCATGGGAGAGAAATAGGCAGTTTGAGTGGTTACATTTGGAAAGCATTTTAAATCTCACGTTGTACCTTTTCTTCCACTTGGCCTTACTTTAAAGAGCAGTGTTGGTGTGGAGTCCTGGATTCTGACTGAAAGAACAAACAAATAAACCACTCTCAATAATTCAGTTGCCAGTTTTGCCACATACTTCGTGATCTACCTTGGGAAAGTCTCTTAACTTCTTTGGAAATTATCTCCCTATATGCCCAAAGGGCAGATTATCACCTTGCTTTCAGCTAGGAGCACTGTGTGACGGGGAGGTGAGGCAATAAGAAGAGCCAATACATTCCCTGGTGAGTTAAAGGGCAGTAAAAAGTAAATGGAGTAAAGAAATTGGCCTAGGTTGGTTTAAATAACCCAGTAGATTTCAGGCTCAGAGGGACCATAACTGATGTGCAGAAATACAACCAGATGCAAACAAGGAAAACAAAAAAACAATTGTATATGACACAAGAGAGAGTAGTGGCATTAAAATAACTACCCAGAGCTTAGATTCAGGAAGAGATTCCCCCTGATATCAATGGGGGAAAAACTTTAGGATATTAAAGCAACACTTAATTGGTTAATGAAGGAGTTAATAATACACCCCCATCTGCAATAGCGTCAAGGCTTCAGGAGGTCTCCAACAGTCTTTAGTTCTTTTAAAAGCCAAAATGCCTCAGGTGCTGTAA
This sequence comes from Anser brachyrhynchus, assembly GCF_964034855.1. Taxonomy (NCBI): domain Eukaryota; kingdom Metazoa; phylum Chordata; class Aves; order Anseriformes; family Anatidae; genus Anser; species Anser brachyrhynchus. Next base: position 2,725,222 of record NC_137695.1, read on the forward strand.
AGAGAAGTGTTTATACTAAGAAGAAGGAGGAGTGGGTGGAGTTCTTTCTATAGGATATGATTGTGAGTATCATTAACAGCATTTGTCAGTCTGCAGATGGAACATTATGGTTTCATTGCCTAGAGTGAGCATGTGATTGTCTCCAAGTATAAACATGCAAATACATTAAAGGTTGAGAATTTTCTCCAGAAGCCATTAATTCCATAAACTTCAACAGGCTTCAGTTCAGCCACTTCTTCCTCAGTCTTCCCCTTCATGCAGAGCTATTCTAGGTAGGAATCAACAGATGTTGATTCTGATGTCTCACCAGCAAGCACAAACTGAAATGCAAGTACCACCTGCCAAGGAAAACAAAACAAAACAAGCAAACAAACAACAACAATAACAACAACAACAAAACTTGTGCAGAAAAGGTTTTCTATTCTCGGGAAACACTGGAAATCTGCAAACATTTGGGGGATACTGTTGGGGGGGGGGTGGAACAACAGAAGAAGAGAATTGCAGTCTCCTGAGTCCTTAAAAACAAAACAAAACAAAACAAAACAAACTCATGATGCTTCTAGGGGAATGCTAATGACATTCACTATATGTTGCTAAGGGAAGTTTTCCTCTGGGATCCCTTACATATATGGCAGTTGTGTTTCACTCTTGCTGAGGGTGGTGATCTCTGGATGCAAACAGTCAACCTCCAGATGCAAGTTTCTCATTACAGGCACCTTTTCCAGACAGAGGCTTTTGAAAAAGACATATTAAAACAAACAAAACAGAAATAAACAATAATAGTAATAATAAGAAAGAAAAGAAAAAGAAAAGAAAAAGAAAAAGAAAAAGAAAAAGAAAAAGAAAAAGAAAAAGAAAAAGAAAAAGAAAAAGAAAAAGAAAAAGAAAAAGAAAAAGAAAAAGAAAAAGAAAAAGAAAAAGAAAGAAAAAGAAAAAGAAAAAGAAGAAAAAGAAAAAGAAAAAGAAAAAGAAAAAGAAAAGAAAAAGAAAAAGAAAAAGAAAAAGAAAAAGAAAAAGAAAAAAGAAAAAGAAAAAGAAAAAGAAAAAGAAAAAGAAAAAGAAAAAGAAAAAGAAAAAGAAAAAGAAAAAGAAAAAGAAAAAGAAAAAGAAAAAGAAAAAGAAAAAGAAAAAGAAAAAGAAAAAGAAAAAGAAAAAGAAAAAGAAAAAGAAAAAGAAAAAGAAAAAGAAAAAAAAGAAAAAGAAAAAGAAAAAGAAAAAGAAAAAGAAAAAGAAAAAAGAAAAAAGAAAGAAAAAAGAAAAAAGAAAGGAAAGGAAAAGAAAGGAAAAGAAAGGAAAAGAAAGGAAAAAAAGAAAGGAAAAGAAAGGAAAAGAAAAGAAAAGAAAAAAGAAAAAAGGGAAGGGAAGGGAAGGGAAGGGAAGGGAAGGGAAGGGAAGGGAAGGGAAGGGAAGGGAAGGGAAGGGAAGGGAAGGGAAGGGAAGGGAAGGGAAGGGAAGGGAAGGGAAGGGAAGGGAAGGGAAGGGAAGGGAAGGGAAGGGAAGGGAAGGGAAGGGAAGGGAAGGGAAGGGAAGGGAAGGGAAGGGAAGGGAAGGGAAGGGAAGGGAAGGGAAGGGAAGGGAAGGGAAGGGAAGGGAAGGGAAGGGAAGGGAAGGGAAGGGAAGGGAAGGGAAGGGAAGGGAAGGGAAGGGAAGGGAAGGAGCCCCCAAACAGTCAATGGAAGGATTTCTGCAGTGGATGTCAGTGATACCAGTTTATCTCCACATTTTACTGGTTACTGTTTGGAAAATTCTTTGCCCTTACAATGTCCTTATCATTTATTTTATTTCTTTATTATTTTCTGGATTTAAGAATGAAATTCAGCAACAGAAAATTTTTATACATCTCTAAACAGAGCTTTTTAAGATTTCATCATTGCACAGAATAGGAAAGACTAGTTCCTTCAAATTCATGGTAACTGTGCATGGATGTATGCATGTGGTATAGTACTGCTTACAGATAGCAATGTTTAGAATAGAAGAAAGTGAATAGAATAGAATAGAATAGAATAGAATAGAATAGAATAGAATAGAATAGAATAGAATAGATCATTTGTTCTATTCAAATGGAATTTCCTTTAAACCTGAAAAGAAGAAAAAACTTTTTACTCTGAGAGTTGTTGAATGCAGGTTTCCCAGAGAGGTTGTTGAGTTTCCATCCCTGGAGATACTCAAAACCCAACTAGACTGTGCTGGGCAACCTGCTCTAGATGACCCTGCTTTGTATAGTGGGATTGGACTAGACAGTCTCCAACAGTCCCTGCCAAATCTAACAGCTCTGAGATACTGTGATCCTGTTTAAAAAAAAAAAAAAAAAAAGTAAAAAAATTTCACTACACAGAAATTTTTGCTCTGTCAACAGGTGCAGGAGCAGTGGAAGATGGTAACAACTTCTGTTTAACAAATCCATGGTGAGTTCTGGGACAATGAGGTTCACTAGGCAGCATTTGATAAAAAGCACTGATTGCAGTCATATTTGCTGTTTAGATATGGTCATGGAAGAGCTGACTCTGTTCTGACCTGGATTTAATTGCTGCTATTCATGATTTCCCTTCAAGTTATTGTGGCTTAAAGTAAAGAACAGTTCACATGTTTTAAATGTGATTTTTGCATCTGGATATTTCATAAAGAAATCAATAAGCTTTTTTTAAGCTTTTTTTTTTTTTTAAAGGTAAGCTTTATTTTTAATAATCAAAACACTTTTTATGGCAATATTGTGTTATTTTGGATGATCTGTTCTGCATGTGGAGATATACATTGTTTGCAAGAGTGGTATGGTATATAAACAACTGGGTACAATTTCAAAGCAATGTCTGTTGGATTTCAGCCATCACGTAGCTAAATCCCCTTTGGAAATGTATCCCTTTAAGACTGAAGCCCACCCAAGAAGAATGAGGCTTTGGTGTGGGTCACATAGACTGTTGTCACTCAAACGAGAGAAAACTCCACCAAACAAGCAGCAAGAGGGTTCTTCCTACCCAAATCAGTTCTTGCAATGTATTAGCATCTGCTCAGAGGGTGAGATGCATGAAATGGTGGTACTGCTGGTAGAAAGCAGCAGTCAAGGCAGGGTGCACAGCAGTCTAATACCCAAAAGCACTTTCAGGAAGGTTTTGTGCCCTGGAGTGGTAGGTATTGGTGTGGGTACCAGGTCTGGAAGTGCTAGGCACTCCTCCTCAACTGACCTTGGTTAAGTGGGTTTCAACTCATCCTTGTCCCTCTGCTGATTTCTGTGGAATGCTAGGGAGGGGAAGGAGGAGAGGGCTGGGGGTGAACCATGTCCTGCTACACACATCTCCTGCTGGTGCCAGGAGCAAAGCCTGATTTCACCTGGACCCGATGCCTTCCTATAGCAGAGGCAGTAATGACAGGGTTGTCATGCAGCAGATGGTTAACCTCAGGAGCAGGCCGCATGTCCACACAGAGGCTGAGATATTAAACAGATCGTTCTGCCATGTGCTGCAACCCTCTGTGCGGACACTGCCATGATGACATTTCTATCTTCTCCTTGCTCCCTACATCATCAGGCTGCATTTATATTTGTTTGTACCACCAAGGCACTGTGACCTGAGAGATGTTTGGTAAACATGATGCTTTGGAGCCCCATGGATGAAATCCAGGTTAATCCCCACAGTCCACGTGGGGAGGATAAGACCGAGAATAGAAACACAGAATAACAGCAGGGTTGGCAGCCGCTGAGCCGCCTTGTTTCTCTTATGGTCTCAGCTTGCTGTTTGAGGGAGGCTTTTGGCCTCTGGGAAGGGATGTGCTCAGAGTCACCAAGGGCAATGGCATGCTTTTTGGCTCTGTGGGAGTGCAAGGGGTGATGCAGCCCACACTGTGTGGTTCAAGAGGGATTGGGACAATGTGCTCTGAGGAGCCTGCCCATAAGCAGCCCCGGGCAGAAAGACTCAGTGTAGCCCACTGAAACCATAATGAGGGGCCTGGATTAAAACCACGGTGGGTCCTCCTCCAAGCTGACATTGGCACCCCTGCTGTGCAGCTCTGGCCTGGCTCTCCCTGAACCAAAAGCCCTTTAGAGGGGAAAAAAAAAAAAAAAGATTTTTTTTTTTTTTTTAAATAAGGGAGAATACTTCTATCTATTTCAAGGCTGGAGGCTCCCTTGTCAGAAGAAATAGAAGGACCGACTTCAAGATCTGCTTTTGTGATTAGGTTTCACTGTGTTCTTAGGAAAATCCTTAAGGAACAGATTTTCTGAAGGCATGGATCTAAATGCCCGCTCTTAAGTGGAGAGTCATTAGATCTGGCTTAGATCTTGTAGGTTTGGTACAAAGGCACAGAAACACAAAGTGCTTTAAAAATCATCTCGCTGTGATCTTCATCCTTAACTGCCCTCACACACACAAATTTCATGGGACTTAAGAATCTGAATATAGCAGAAAATACAGGATGTAGTTAAGAATTTATTAAAAAAAAAAAAAAAAAAAGCTAGTATTTTTCTTGTCCTCAATGCCATTTCTTAAAATGTCTCTAAGATATTCAAAGGCTGAAGTGAAGGATGTCATATGAAATACCTGTATTGTCCTTCACATCTCAATATTGGAAAGACAGTTCTTGGAAGCTTACTTCTCCACAATCAGTGCAGTAATCTAAATGAATTTGGGGTTAGCACTGCAAAACATTTCATTAAGCAAGAGTCAAACGGGAGTCTGTGGACTGTTGTAGGGTTAATACTTGCCGGTTAAGTAGTAACGATTTTTCCCATGGCATGTGCACTACCTTGGGCTGGTGCAACAGGCTTGCACACTTGTTATGACAGATGCTTAGCTAAACAGCCAGTGTTGATAGAAATTACATCACCCTTTCAACCACACCCACCATCGGAGGAACGGAAAGTTAGATAAATCTTGTTGCACACAGCTCCTTAGAAAACAGACCCATCTGCCAGCCCCCTTTCTTGGGGTTTCTGATGCTGTTATCTTGGACGCTCTCTTTCCTGGCTGGATAGGCAGGAAGCATTTAGTAAGTGGGTAATAATAGTTTCATGTTAATAGGAAATAACAGGCTTGGAAGTGGCCATATGTCTGAGAACTGAAAAGGACCCCACAGCTTTCTGAGCATGTGTGGGAATCCCACAGGCCTTTGAAGTGCGTCCAAAACACACAGCCTATTTAATTCTTATATAATTGCCAGTGTCAATAGTCAGCGGGTATCATTTTGTCATATATTGTTTTAATCTGGGAGCAATAGTGTTTGACAGAAGAGCACTAAGTTAAGTGGCAGAGAGAGAAGAGGGGGAACAGAGCGTTGCAGTCATCATTGGAGGATACGTTCTTTGTGTGCTGTGGGCCAGAGAAGACAGTAATCTGGTAAAGAGGAAGGAGAGGGGGAAGAGAAGACTCATGGGGCAGAGTCAAACAGTAACAAAGCAATCCTAGGCTTGTTTTGGGTTAGCTGTGCTGCCTGCAGAGCTTATCCATCCTGCTCCCTTGCTGGTGGACCGCCAAGGTGGTGATGGAGCCAGAGGGGAAGGATGTCTTGGCATGCAAAGGAGACAATGTCTCTTTTTGTATGACTCCTCTTTGCTTCACTGAAAGTCCCGCTGAGTTTCCACAATGGCTAGTTCCAAGCCTGCTATTTCCTATTAGCATGACATTATTATTACCCTTGTACTAGTGCTGGCCAGGGAAGGTCAGTAGGACTCCAAGTAGCCTTGGAGCAAGATTATCAGAAGAGTTATAAAAACAGCAGAGTAGACAATACAGAGGAAAGGGAGTTACATGCTGTCCTCCAAGGAGCTAAGCACCTATTCACATATGTAAGTAAATACTTCAGCTATGAACTGTCTCCTAGACCATGGCAAGTATGTGGGGCCCTTCATACCTCTCAAAGTGTGAACCTTCCTTTCCTACTCCAAATAGAACAAAGACTGAAGGATTCTTCAAAAAAGTGGAAAGTCTATGGGCTTGGAGCATTGCTTTTCAGGATGTTTCTTTAACAAAGGTCACCAAGATTGGCAAGGTGGTCAGCCTTTCTCATCAACCATACTGAACATCACAATTTTCATTTAAAATGTACCTGTTCTGCTAAAGGAGTAGAAATTTCAAGGAGTAGAATTTCTTCATCTTCTGTGCAGGAATTATAATACCAATTTTACAGATAAGGGTTTCGTGTCGCCCCAGGGTGTAGGAGGGAAAAATGCCTCGACACTCACGTTGCCCTAAACACATTGCCTAAGGAAGGTAGGAGTGTAAGGTGTGCAAGGAAGTATGTCATCAGCCTCTCCCTGGCAGCCTTTTTTGCAGCAATCCATCTGTTATAAAGACACACAATGGATCGAGACCTGCGAATGAGATAAGAAACCACCCCCACTGCAAATTTCATGTGAGCTTTTGGAAGAGAAAGTCACTGAACTAATTGTTGCTGCCAGCACATGGGCTGTGGTACATGCATCCCATACTAGAAATGTAAATGCCTTGTGGATTTTTCCACTTGGAAATTTTTGCAGTAAGGGGATTAGAACAAGCTCCAAATGTAGGTGCAATCTGAAGTGAGTTTTGTTGAATCAAGCATTTAGGAGTTTAAATCTCTCTGGCTTTAAACCATTTGCCTTCATTTCCCAGCAACTCCCTAAGGGAGCTGGCATACTTAATCCATGCTCTGAGTCTTCCATCATTCTTTTAACCACACGATACACAGAACTCTTTATATGTAATCAGTGCAAGTCAGCATATCTGACTCAGAATGCTTATCTGATCATATCTGAAAACTTTTGTTGGGGATTTAAGCCTCGTTTTAACACAGAGACCATATAAACTGAAGACCTTCAACTGAAATAAAAGATAAGTTCCTAATGGGAATCTTTCAAATTTTTTGGCAGGTTTAGATATTATTCATCCCAAAGTATTGCTGATGCAATTTTAACTCTGGTTTGGGAGCCATTTTATCTTGGTCAACTGCCATCTTCCAATCAAACTTTCTTGGATATTTCTCAGGTTTCCATTACAGTACACTTCACATCTCTCATGCTCTTTATTATCTTGATCTGCAAGGCAAGATAGCACTTTCATCATTCTTCATGAGAATGAAGGCATAGAGAGGTGTAGAGAGCTGGTGTGATTTGGTTATGGTGACCCAGAAACACCCATGCAGAGCAAGGTGTTGATCTTGTGTCTTTGAAGTCCCAGGCTAGCAACCAGATCATTTAACTAACCACAGAACCATTTTCTTTTACATTTATACCTAATGCACAGAAATGAAACAAGAAAAATTAGTTTTCTTAGACCTGTCTGGGACATTATTATACATGAAAAATCCTAAAAACAATGGTCACCCTTAGCATGTGCCTCAAACAAAAAAACTCCTTTTCAGCTAGGAAAAAAGTCTGCCAGCATTTTCATGGGGAACAAAGCCATGAGCTCAGGCCTGGTTCTACATTAAACGGTAAACACACTGCAGGGAAATATGGGTGATGGTATTTCTTGCTTGCTTCTCTAAATCCTGAAGCCAAATTGCTAGCTGTGTTGATATCGTAGACATTATGATTAAACAACTGGTACTGCTTTTTTTTTTTTTTTTTTTTTAATAGATCTCTAGAAACTACATTTATACATTTAAAAGAGCTCAGATTTACTGGATTCTCCAGATGATGTGGTTAAATAATTGTCGATATCCTAATAGGTAGCTCCTCCAGACGATATGATTAAATAATTCCTGGTGTCTTTTTTGCTAACTTCTCCAGATTCTGCGGTTAAGTAATTGCCAGCATTTTGCTTATTGAATCTGTATTAGTTCTATCAAAGTAATTACATGTTTCTCCTCCCCCTTGGAAAATGTTATAATATGTCTCCAAAGCGAATCTTGTGGGCCTGATTGTCTCATTAAGTCTGTGAATTTGATGTGTCTTAGTCAAAAGATACACAATGAAGTTACTAAGTAAGCTAAACATGAGCACAGATTTGGCTGCTCTGTGCTGTATTTCTCTTTGCACACTTAACCCCCTACTACATCACATTGCTTGCAATTCATTGATAGTGTGCATCATGCTGGCCACGTTTAGCTCATGGCAAAATTGTACAAATGTTTATGGAACAGAGGATGCCCTGTGAGATCACACCCTGTTTAGTTCAGGAAAGAAGTGTTTGTTTAGATAGCAGCCCTTGCCTACATTCCAAAACTGTACAAATCCCTACAGTTTATTCCTTTTACTAAGGATTGGTGGTAGCATCTGCAAGGTTTTTCTTGCTTTTTCTGGTACTGAAAAGCCTCATTCTCGCGTAGAGGAACCTCAAATGTAGGAAAACCTCCATGTTTCTTTCTTCTGAGGCATGGACAAATGGATTTCTTAATGAGAAGTTGATGAGCATTTATTATAATTAAAAAAAAAAAAAAAAGAAAAAGCCAGGTTCTATAAATATGTAGACCATGTTGTTTAAATATGTCTGAAAAGGGTAGAATTAAGTACCTCAGATGTCTTTATACATATTTTTTCAGGTATTATTCCTTTATAGAGCTGATTCATACAAGTACTGGAATCAGTGGGAACTAAGGACCCTAATGCCTTTAAATTGTGGATAAAAGTACAATCCTAACAACTTCTACTAAGAGTTTTTCACGGGATCTGGTTTGCCTGTTTAGGAGTTGTCTCTCCTGTCCTGAGCATTACAATATTCTGGCCTATTGACCAGATGATAACTGACAGCTTCCTTGACCTGCATTGTGTGCTGAAGTAAATTCATGAGACATTTGACTGTAAGATCCTATGGCAATATGTGACCCTTTCAGGTATACAGTGGAAATCTTCCAAGCAGCTTTTTCTCTGCTTTATAGTGTCAGCTTTCATTGCCTCATTAACTCTCTGTGTTTTTATTTATCTGTTTATTTTGGCCTAGGTATTTTTCCCTCAGGTTCTTCTGTGTGTAATAATGGCTTAGACCTCCATATGACCAATCTATGATTATATTAATTATTGTCCTTCTGTGTATGGTGACACATGTTTTTACAATGAGTCCTTTAAACAGATTTCACAGAATCACAGAATCACAGAATCGTCTAGGTTGGAAGAGGCCTCCAAGATCACCCAGTCCAACCTCTGACCTAACACTAACAAGTCCTCCACTAAACCATATCACTAAGCTCTACATCTAAACGTCTCTTAAAGACCTCCAGGGATGGTGACTCAACCACTTCCCTGGGCAGCCTATTCCAATGCCTCACAACCCTTTCAGTAAAGAAGTTTCTTCCTAATATCCAACCTAAACCTCCCCTGGCACAACTTTAGCCCATTCCCCCTCGTCCTGTCACCAGGCACGTGGGAGAATAGACCAACCCCTACCTCGCTACAGCCTCCTTTAAGGTACCTGTAGAGAGCGATAAGGTCTCCCCTGAGCCTCCTCTTCTCCAGGCTGAACAATCCCAGCTCCCTCAGCCGCTCCTCATACGACTTGTTCTCCAGACACCTCACCAGCCTCGTCGCCCTTTTCTGGACTCTCTCGAGCAAATCTCTCGACTATTATTAATCTCTCAATTATTTAAAAAATAATAATAATAAAGTAAAAATAACAAAATATAAAAAAAAGTATAAAAAAGTATGTTATACAGAAGGTCTTTAAGTTTTTCTGTCATGTTGGGAGAATGTATGTTCATATTTTGTGAGGAAAGAGGGAAAAAATACATGTATTGAAAGATCTAATGGCCTAAGGATCCAAAGTTTGTTATTTTGGGGGGATGGAAGATGGGGCACAGAGGAGGACAAAGAGGGAAGATACTGAAAGGCCTAGTAAATGAATAATTATTTTATATGAGCAGTGAAAATGGCTTTAGCAAGCCTGGATCTCAACAACTGCATCTGTTGACACTAGGGAGATCAAGACCCCTCAAGCAACAGGAAGATCAACCAGAGGCTGAAGTTCAAAAAGATTGTAGATCAGTTCAGCTGCAGTTCAGCTGCAGGTCCAGTACCCTGTATGAGTTGTAGCTACTAGACTTGAATTTGCTAGGACTTGACCTTTGCAGCATTTTGATGGAGGAATCAATCACTGGCAGTGGTGATCCTCTTTAAGTATCATTATTATGATCCTCTTTAAGTATCATTATTATTAGGTTTTATTGTCTAACAAGAAGGATGAAAGTGTAATTTTTTCTCCAAAACATGGAAAAGCATACATCATCTATGAAATTCAAAGCAAATTTGAACTCTGTCTGCAAAAGCCTGAATAAATATACCTATGTGGAAGACAAGAGATAGAATACACAAATGAGAAAAGCTGTCCTGAAGTCAGTCCTAAACTATGCAAAGTCTAACGACTGATATCACCTGCCTTGCATTCAAGTCTAAGGGTAGACTTCATCTCACAGACAAAGATACCTTCATTTACTGTCTATATCCATGTGTTTATCTGAGAGATTTAGAAGATTCAGGACCTGGTTCAGTTGTCTTAGCATAGGCATCTAAAGCCATCTGAAACATAAAGGGTGTACAAGGGACCCTTTTATATCATGATTTTGTGATTAAGCCATAACTATAACAACATTAAGTGCTCATTTTAAGCAGAAAGTGATTATTTTAAGCCTAGAAAGGCAACTGGAAGACGTATACTCAAGGATAGGTCAAAGGACCCTGTGTGGGCAGCTGAATCATGGCCCTAATGAAAGGAATCTCAGACTCACATTACTTCTTCTAAAGTAGATATCTCCATTAAATTTCCCAAAGATGACCATTGCTCTCATTACCTCTCATAGGAACTTGTGTCCTCTCATGGGACACTTTGTAAGTGTCTGTAATGAGATGTGTATAAACCTCTTTTCAATCACATACTGAAGAGACTGAGCTCTTCAAATAATAAACAAACAAACAAATAAACACAACAACAACAAACCCATGCCTATAAGAACAGAAATTATCTAATAAATCATGTAGCTAAGGGATGAGAAACCAGAGACTTCTGCTGAGTGAGCAGAGTTCAATGCATTATGGAGGACTGTTAGGACCTGATGCACCACGAAGAGACAAGGATAAAATATTTGTTGGAACTAAATCATGGCTGACTATAGAAAAGCCTAGCATAAACAGAGGGTGCAGAATACATTTCCTATGCTGTATTGAAATCACTGGTCTAAAGTTCTTTCAGAGGTGTCACAGTAACAACTAAACAGGATGTTTTGGTCCTTTGGGACAAAGCAAAATGTGCCGTAAAGGCAGTGATTGCCAGGAATTTCACATGACCATATTACCAGGAAGGGTCCAGGCATATAGGAAATCTCCTAAGTTAATGAATGAGGTCCTCTAAGGAGAATAAATCACCATTCCTGGTCCTAAAATAAAATTAAATCATGGGAATCACTCAGTTCAATTTCTTAATTTGACAAAATATAGTCAAGACATTATTGCATTCTGCAGTGAGGGCCTGCCTGAAAGCTCAGAGCAATCACTGGGGATGGATTTTATCCCATCTAACCTCAGGTAGATGAGATTACATCTTAGACTTCTTTAATTGAACGAATTTCTTCAGACTCCTCTTTAGCATTGACACAGAGAAATTGCCACCTTTAGAAAAAGATTCAATTGATTAGACATTGTTTACAATAGAATTAGCTGCCTCCACAGTCCACTAACTAGACCTCCACTGTCTATAGAGCAATCTACTTTCAGGAAAAGCAACCTCAGCCCATTTATTACTATTATTGTTACTATTGCTATTGCTATTGCTATTTGATTGATTTAACAGCATTGATTGATTTAATACCATTGCTCCATGTATTGAACTCCAAGTACTGAAAATTCTCGAGTTTACAATATTTAAGTCCTTCAGTGATGGCAGGAAGGTGAGACACTGACTTCCTTTAACCAGACTGTAGTTTTGGTGTCTAATTTATTTTTTCTGTGCTGATCATTATGTACAACAGGTAATACTTGCAGGATCAGAGAATTGTTCTGAGGTGCAACTAACACTTATTTGTAAAATGCTTTAAGATCCCTGAATAGAAGGCAATATATAAATGAAAACATTTTTGGTATTGTCTTATGTTAATGTGTCTGTAGTTACAAAGAACTCCACATTGTAACCTGTTATTCATGCAAGTTGTTCTTATTCATCAGCTCTCCTCTTGTCTCTGCTTCATTCAGAACACAGTTTTGGGATCAGCCCTCTCCCAACTGTTTGGTTGGCCAAATAATAATGATAATGATAATGATAATGATAACAATAGTAATAATAATAATAATAGTAATAATAATAATAATAATAAAAGTTTAACAAAGTGGAAGGTAAATAAGAGAAGGAATATTGTAGCCAAAAATTCAGCCATTGCTTCCAGAAGAGCTCAGGGGGATGGCTGCAGGTTGGTTTGACACCATTGCTTTCCCCCCAACAACTCTGAAGGAAAGAGCAAAGACCTCCAGTCATTGTCCCATCATTCACCTCTAACATTGTTAACGTAGGGACATTGTATTTCTGTGTACACACACAGACTGTGGTTCTATACACAGCTAGTCTTATGCACCCAAGAGGAGTTTTGATTTCTCTAACCAGGATTACCAGTGAAAGAAGACTCCTCAGGTACAGAAGAAAGATGGAAAGCTGCAAAGAGAAAAGCAGATGTAAAGCTTTTCCTTGTGGGCAGACAGAAAATTGCAGAAGAATGTTGTTTGTTTGTTTGTTTGTTTGTTTTAAAGATGCTTTCAGTATTACAGAAAAAAAAAAAAAGATGAAATTGCATGAAATTGTTTATGTATTAATTTTGTTTTGTACAGGGGAATCCATTTGGTTAGCTGTTGATTATGCTACAACGACAGCTTTTCAGAGGACAGGGGTTACTGTCAGGGCCAACAGATGCCAAAAGGAAAGAGTATTACGTGGTTTGAACTCTATTTACTCTTTTTTTGGCTGGTTTCTTGCCTTCATGCCCCCTTCCCATATGGTGACCTGTAGGGAGCAGAGGCCACATCATTAGTTGTAGGTCCTGGGATGGCTTGAATTGCTGATGTCCTCCAGCAAACAGCTGTTCAATGGCTTCTCCATTTCAGCCTTGCAATTTTATACCAAAACTAAAAGGCGAACAAGAATGAATTAAACTGCTTTTTTTTTTTTTCTGCCAGCCCTCAGGGGCTTGTTCACCGGAGTTTAACTCTCCCTTGAGCAGCTCACTGCAGCTCCAGCGTAAATTCTTCTGATCTTTCAGCTAGACATTTTTTCTTTTTTCTTTTTCTTTTCTGTTTTATTTTATTTTTTTTAATGAAAGGTATCATGTTCCAAATTAAACACTTGGAGACTTGCCAGTACTATTACAAGCCTGCCCAAAATATGCTGAGAAAAGGAGAAAATTTTTTTTAGGTAAAAAAAGTCTGGTAAGAGAGTCTTTCCAGAATAGAGAATATATGTGAAACAATTTATGAGAACTCTAAACTATTGAGAAAAATGCTTGAAAGGTTAATTTCCTTCATGCAGACCAGGTTAATAATTTGTAGGGAATCAAGGAAGACAGTTCACTAATTCAGCTTCTCCTTACGCATAAATATGTCAACTAATTTCTTCAGATCATGGTACAGATACACTTGGATTCTTTGATTTGATGAAGGTGTGATTTACTTGTGTGGCACTGATTACTCTGTAGCAACACCAATTGTTTGTCAGCACAGTCCTGGTGCAAAGACAGCAATATTCAGTTGGAATGTTGGTCCTACAATCCTGCATCTCTATATCCCAACGGAATGTTGGTCCTACAATCCTGCATCTCTATATCCCAACGCCTGTGCTCCTCCAGCACTTTATAGAAGTTATTTGAAGATATGCTGAAGCAAAAGTTTGGTATAAGAATGCTTTGATTTATTTCCTTTCAGAGACAAAGAAAACACATTGTAGGTTGACCTGTTTCTTTGTGGATTTTTTCTTTTTCTTTCTTTCTTTCTTTCTTTCTTTCTTTCTTTCTTTCTTTCTTTCTTTCTTTCTTTCTTTCTTTCTTTCTTTCTTTCTTTCTTTCTTTCTTTTTCTTTTTCTTCCTTCCTTCCTTCCTTCCTTCCTTCCTTCCTTCCTTCCTTCCTTCCTTCCTTCCTTCCTTCCTTCCTTCCTTCCTTCCTTCCTTCCTTCCTTCCTTCCTTCCTTCCTTCCTTCCTTCCTTCCTTCCTTCCTTCCTTTTCTTTATTTCACTTTCTTTCTTTCTTTCTTTCTTTCTTTCTTTCTTTCTTTCTTTCTTTCTTTCTTTCTTTCTTTCTTTCTTTCTTTCTTTCTTTCTTTCTTTCTTTTTCTTTCCTTTTCTTTTTCTTTTTCTTTTTAATGTTGCTGTTGTTGTTGTTTTTCAATTTGTCAACTGAACTGAACTGCCATCCAGATGTTGCAATTTTCCAGTGGGATTTACATTTGTATCCTTCAGCTCATTTGTAAAATTTGGAAAAGGCCCCCAGAACCTCACCAATAACACCAGCCTTCAATCACTCCCAACTCACACTCAAGCACTCCAGGTTAAATATATTGCACTGGGAATCTGTTCACCTCCAACGTAAGTAGATGTTTCAGTTCCCGCTGCCTCCTCCCTCTGGCTACACGAAAAAAAACTTCATTCATATCCCTGCCAAGACAGGTGTTGGTGGTTTCATCTGTCCTGACTGTCACCAGGAGGGAACAGCCGATTGTTTCATAAGGTGCATCTCAGAAACCACTTCTGGCTGGTGAACAGCATGCTTCTGGCCTCTGTTGAGCCAGGTGGGGATGTGGTTCCAGTGAGGGTACTTGGTATTTTCTACTGGAATGCTGTTTAGGTCACAGAAGCCTTACTCAAATTTAAAGGTTGTATACCTGCAGGTAAACACGTGTACAAAAGCACATGTACATTCACAAAATTGGGTCAGTCCTTGGCCTCTACCAGGCAATTGAATGCTTCAGCTCGGTGTGCTTTACAATCCATTTCCATCAGCAGTAATCTTGGTTGGACTGCAAGGTCTGCTATTCTGTTTGAATTGTGGCTTTCCATCTAGGTATTTGGAGGATAAAAAATAAAAAGTCATTCCTTTCTAAACTGAAGTCACAGTCAGACCAGGGTATTCTGAGATGCAATTATTTTGTACATTATTACCATTATTATTATTATCATAATAATCATCACCATTATTAATATTATTAATATTATTTTTTTGTTGATGCAGTTATTGTTGTTATACTTCTTCATTTATTTATTTTGTGGGAATTCCTCTGCTGTATATGTTTGCATCAGATATGGATGTGTGCACATATCTGTATTTCCTTATCTGTAGAAATAAAAGAAAACAAATGAAAACAGAAAGGAACAGGAAAAGAAAAAGGAAAGGAAAAAAAGAAGGGAAAGGGAAAGGGAAAGGGAAAGGGAAAGGGAAAGGGAAAGGGAAAGGGAAAGGGAAAGGGAAAGGGAAAGGGAAAGGGAAAGGGAAAGGGAAAGGGAAAGGGAAAGGGAAAGGGAAAGGGAAAAGGAAAGGGAAAGGGAAAGGGAAAGGGGAAAGGGATTTCAAAAAAGTTAATTTTAATTTTGCATTTATTTTAAAAATTGATTTATTTTGAACTCATTAAAATTTGAGGTAAAATCACACTCAATAGAGAGGTGCTGATTTGAAGACAAACATAAGCTTCATTGGAATTTAAACCTTTTTTCATATAAATTTTGCAAACACCAAATACGGTGTAACATGACATGAAATGCAAATCTTATATTCTAAACACATATGTTAATAAGAATTCTCCTGCATTTTTTTAAGTGTGGGATATCTTCAAATCTGTGTGAACTCCACAATTAAATTTAGAATTTAATTTAGATAATTGTTCCAGCTGTACTGTGTTGGTCTGCTAATTCCAGCCCTTCCCCAAAGGGGACATTTGTGAAAACGTAATGCTTTAAGAGATGTTTATCTTCATGTGCAACCTTTTGTGTGGGAATTACAAAGTGTGTTGCATCTATGTTGATGTAGTCTGGATCTGGTGCAATTAAATCCCTTGGTCCACCCAAGTGACGTTCCCTGACTTACACCATGGGATGGGGATGAAGAACAGGACCAGGAAGATCAAGAGAAAGTGTCTGGGTCCACCCAAGCCCTGAAGGAATTACAGACAGGTTGTTGTCTGCTTTGAACCACAAACTGTTCAAATATAAGCAATGAGATGCTGGTTCAGGGATCTGCTACCACTACAGATGCTAAAGTGGACGTTTTGCCTGTTTGTTAGTTTTGTTTCACTTTTATTGCATAGTAAAGTGTGTGTACGTTTGTAGGACTAAACTCCTGAACTCTGAAATGGTTTATGGCTGGAGCCCCTGGGGTCCTCCCATCACAATTACATTTGTTCAATTTTGCCAGAGCACGTATGTTTTTCTTTCTAAGTTTAGATTTGCAGAGAGCCTGCTTTATAGACATGTGGAAAAAAAAAAATAGAAAAAACAAGGACATCACGAGCTCAGTGTATGTTAACATAACATCCATAGGGCTGAAGAGAGGTCGGGAGCCCATTGCGTTAGACACAGCACAAATATTCAGTAAGAAACAGCTTTAAACTTTAAGTACCAGAGAAGACACAGGGGAGAGAGTCACTGCAAATGGCCCAACCCCAGGAAAAGCTTCAGCCAATGCTTACATCTTCTGAGACAGCAAAGTCACATATCCAGCAGACATAAAGTTGTAGGAAAGCAGCTTTCCTTACTTCCACTGCTCAGAAAACCGTCCTGGATTGTATTAAATGCTGTTTAAAGGTTTTTTAAAAATACTGGAAATGCCATCAGGAGAAAGCATTTTATATTTCAAGAAATGGAAATTTGTCAGTTAGGAGGAAACCTGGCACAGAACATCTGTATCTTTCAAAACTCTGTGAATTGAAAAGAACCATACAATATGTTTCAGTGTCCCAGAATATGTTTTTATTATTATTAATAAAACAAATTAGAATGGTAACATGCCAAAATGCTGTAGCTTTCAGCACCTGCTTTGCCTTCTCTTAAATTGTCTGAGATTGAATTTTAAGATGGGAGGACACACAGACACAATGTATCCACAGAAACTTTGCTCAGTTGAGAAATCAGAATAAAAATTTGCTGTGTAAAAACGATGAATCATTCGAATCATTCTGAATTAAACAAAATCTGTATTTTTTTTTACTTTCTGAGTCATCAATGCTACTAATAAACCCTAAATCTTTTTTTTTTTTTTTAACCTGACAAAATGATGAAAATCACATGTTCACCTCACCCTGTCTCTGCCTTAATCGTACAGGTTAGGGACCCACCACAACTATTCTCCTGTATCCACACCAGTGCCTTAACTACAAAATCAGGCTCCCACACAACGAAGTATTGAAACATTCACCACCTCAGGCTCATTCAAAGGACACTGGAGTCAATGGGAAAAGCTCCTGTTGACTTAACAGGGCCCCTGGCTGACATTTGAGTGGAGATACTTACACCAAGCATTGTAAACACTTTCATCCACAATGAATCTCAGGTGGCTGAGCAGATTTCCAGCTGACCAACAAACGGATTTGGTTTCCCTATGTAGGAGAACCACATGGAAGGCAACTTATTTTTAACAAGGGGGCCTTAAGAGCGAGCTACATTATCCTCAACTGAAATAGCTCATGAGTCCTGCCATCCCAAAAGTCCCCATCAGGATGGGAAGAATTGCACAATATGTCCATGTGGACTCTTGACAGCTTATAAATGTCAACTGGGGGGGGGGAGCTGAGCCAAATAAATAAATAACTTATAATAATTAAAAAATCCAGGCTTATGTTTTTCCTTTCAAAACTTGCAACCACTTAGGCTATTACGGAGTTTCTGCCACTGTATGATGGAAATAAATTTCTGCTGGTTGCCCCAATACAAAGGTACTGAGGACCCCAACACTGAGAAAAATATTGTAGTCTAGCTTGATTCCAATGTATGTCCCAAAAATTAGAGTGATGGGTTACAAAAATGATTGGGAGAAGCTAGTGCCCTCACTTGAGCTGGCAGCATATGTGTCTTGTGTTTGAACCCCACCATGTTCTGATAATGGGATGTAGGCAATCTGGGTGAACCTGGAACATGCAGCTCTTTCCCTCTGTTCCTATCACACAGAGTCCATTGGGTCCATAAAGAGTTCCCGAACATGTTGCCTTACGGTATACACACCACCGCACAGCCAATATGCAGTACATATTTATGGCACTATTCAAGGCTTTGTGTAGAGCCCCCAAACACTTCTTATTGAACTAGTTCAAGTCCAGGAGGGAGAGTAGCTGCTTCACACCTAACATTGACTGAAATAATATACATCACTTCTTAGCCAGGAGAACTCTGATAATACACTTAACCCAGAACGCAAGATTCATTATTTCCCCTCCGCACCCTTGTATCTCTTCACTTGTTATGTGACCTCACTTCATGAATAAACTTCTCAATACTGTACCATAAGCAGCTACTCTTCCTTATACAACTCTCCTATCTGCTTAGCCTAAAGTCAAGTTGAAAAATGTTACTTGGTTCTCTTTTTAGGTTTTCAGGGACCTTAACTAACATAAGATGAACAGAAGAAAATTATCCAGGGGAAATAAAAAGGATGTTTGTATTTGTATTCAGAAGCAGCTGTCCTTAATTACTCGAAATGTAAAACAAAATTATTTCACTATTCTAAAAATTGGATGGCCATATTACAACACTCATTTGCAGTAGCGAGACATTTGTGCATGACACCCGAGGCAATATGAGACAATGCAAATTAATATGAAAAGATTAAACAGATATAATAAACAAAAAGTTTCAAGATGACAAAATATTTTTCCAAAACATGTTGAAGTTTCTGCCTCATATTTTTTTCGGGGGGGTGGGGGTGGGGGGTTGTTTCTTTTCTTCCCCAAATGTTTCCTTTTATCCCTGATTAAAGCAGCTTTTTGAGAAGACAGCCTGTTCCATGAAAACAATGATGTGGTTTCCAGTGAATCTTCTAGATTCTGAAGAACTCCTAGATTGTTATTCCCAAGCAGCCACTTTTGGGACCTATCTCTCTCACCTCTGATAATTCTTTGCTCCGTAGCCTGTGCAGCAGTTACATAGGAGCACTTGCCACAGACTCCTTTTTCTGCTTCCTCCTTCTACCACATGCAAGTTTCAAGTTTTATTATTGCAATAAAAATGCTTTATGTTGGCTTTTCCCAAGGACATTAAGAGCTTATGTGCTGCTGCAAAATAGTCCTTTTCTCAAACGTATACTCCACATTATTTGCTGCAAATTGTTGGTGGTCCTTTTCCTGACTCCAAGCGCTCAGAAAACCAGAGTCAACAGGCTATTTTATGGATTCGTTTAGTGGCTAAGGAGAAGAGAGACCTGCCCCGATTTGTGTGGCCGACCCAGGTCCATAGCACAGCTGAACACCTCTGTAAGGGGAAGGGACTCTGCAGAGACCACACAAAGGAGTCCCACCACTTTCACCAAACACCAGTCCTCTCTTGGCTTGACACCTGTGGAAAAGGGAGGGTCTGGCCAGTCCCTAGAGGAGACAGCTACCAGAGGTGATGTCACAGATGTAAACAGGGATATTTATGTTCGGTAGACACCCAGTCTTCTACTGTTCATGCGTGGTTATAGAGGACTACTGGACATGCATGCAGTTTTGTTTGCAATATGAGTGTTACCTCTTGCTGCAAAAAGAACTGGGCCGTGACATGCTTTGGGTTCCTTTTCTGAAGAGACTGCAAGAGTTGGGCTTCCTCTGGTGGTCTAAAAACATAACTGGAAGCAAAATGATGAGCTGAAAGAGGATGAACCAGTGAATAAAGGTCCTGAAAGTCATACATTTGATGTTTTTAGAGCTAGATCCAGACAGAGATATAACCTTTGCCTAAACCCTGATAACTGAGGTAGCCATCTGGTAGGTATGCAGTAACTATACGCATCACTAGAATGAATTCCCAGGATTTGTTGAGCCTGAGTTTCAAAAACATTGAGGATATCATGGAGAAGAGAACGGTCTTCCCCCACTATCCCTATCCTTTCTAGAATACGTGCATGTTTCCAGGCATGCAGGTCCTTACCAGAAGGAGGTGCACAGGTACCTTTCATGTGCAAGGAGCAGCTTAGATACCTCAGACTAGGATCCAAGGGATGATAATAAGGGCTTAAATTGTCTCCCCTGTTTCTAAAATAAAATAAACAAAATAAAACAAAACAGAACATCAACAAAACAAATTAGAAAGCAACAGCGAGCACAACTGATAGCCCTTGTCCTGTTCCCTCTTCTCCCTCTGACTATTCTCCAATAGTGCAACTTTAGGGGAATGCCGCAGAAGGCTTCATATCATCCTTCAGCTCCTTCCAATGGATTGTAGAAAAATTACATTCAGGTCCTTTCACAAAACCAAGAGAAAAGCTGGTGGGGGTGGGTGGGCAGAGAGAAGATTTCTCACTTCCTGGCAAATGCCTTGTACCCTGGGATGCGAGCACTGTGGTGGAACCCTAGATTAGTCAAAGCCTGGAGACAGATCAGAGCATGCTTTTTTAATTATTATTATTTATTTTAGTTTTTAAAGAGCATGTCAAAAGACATGAGATCCAATCTCAGTGGTTAAATTCCTAATACATGTCATTAATGTATCTCATTGAACAGAGAAATTCAGATAGTGTGAGATATTAAATGAAAAGATTTGCAAACGAGTCCTCCCCACTGTGCCATTCAAAGACACAGTGCAACTTGTGGGAGGTCCTTTTGCTTTCCCACCACCTCCTGTCACTTCCTGCAGGAACCCCATCCCCTCTAAATCCCAGAGAAAGTCCCTTTTTTCCCATCACTTCTGAGGCTTCATTGTGGCTCTGTTCCCTGCCAGAGGCAAGCCTCCAGCTCCCCTCAGGAAATGTCCCAGTCTATCCTTGTGCCCTGGGCTCCTGGCCAGCTGCTTCTCTCCCTCTCTGTTTGCTCCCTGTTCTCCAGCAGGTTTTCCCAACTGAGCCAGCTCAGGTGTTTTCAGGAAATAAGTAATTTTGTCCTCCTCCCATAAGGCTCTGACTGACACAAAAAGCAGCCAGGAAAAGGCAGATTTCTCCTTTCTGACCATCCACATTCTTCTCATGAAATGTACATTAAATCATGAATCAAATTAACTCATCCTCTGTCCCAGGAATGCAATTAATTTCTTCCCCCTACACCACCACCCCAAAAAAATAAACAAAGAAAAAAAGAAACATTTATTTTTTCCTCTTTTTCTGTTACACGGCTAACTGCCATGTCACTGGCTGTCTTTTTATGAATACCCATTTCCTAGGCAAAGCCTGAAAATGTCTGCTGATTCCTGCCCTGCAGGTGAACTTTATTGGTGAACAGTCCCACTGAGACTGAGACCAGGAGCATTCCCCACAGAGACATCCCTCTTGCTGTGTTGACATGCAAGTTCTCACTTGCCCATGTGTGTAGAGGTTTATGAGATGAGTGGCAGCTGAACATCCCCAAATCTTTAGTAACACTTAGATTTTTGACCATTGTAGGAGTAAATTGCTTGTGTTTATATATAGAAGTAGGTATTCTGTTCCCAGAGAATCAAAAAAAGTAGCCATTTCACCTCTGTAAACTAAAGTCTGTATCTCTGGAAGAGACCTACAAAGGAAATTCATACACCTTTTCTTCACTATAGCAGTGCAAAGATCTGGTGTTTGTTGCTTGTCATCCAGGTGCCTCGTCAGATGGTGGAGAGATGCAGGGACCTCAGGGAGCAACTCCTTCCATCATGAGAGGTGTCTACACTAACTTTAAAGAGAGAACAAACAATGAGATAACGATATCATCCAGGGGGATGTTGTAAGGACAAATGAAGTGCCAGAATGCAACCAGAGAGGTACCACGGACAGAAAATAGGAAGCAGGTGAAAGGTACTGCCAGGTTCATTACCCAAGGGAAATCTATCCTTTTTTAGCCTCATTTTCCTCCCACAGTTTTTCCAAATAGAGAAGTGGAAGTCTTGCTGTCAGAAGGTTTTCACACTTATTTGGTGTAAGCAATAGCAATTCAACAGTAATTAATAATCCCAAAGTGGTATCTATAACAAACACATGGCATAATCAAAAGCTGTTTATGACTGTTGGCTTGATTATGCCCCTCTTGATGCCAAACCTCTGCCACTGACTAACTCAGGGTCTTGCATGATTCTTGTACTATTTTTTCTGCCAGATGTTTTCTATTTGGCATGGCAGCTTCTGAGCTGCTTCTAGGGTGTCTTTTGAATGTTCCTGCTGCCCACATCCAGTTGCTAAATAAAACTTTCTCTGCTGAGCTTATAACAATCCCAACATATACCGCATGCCCACAGCAGGACATGGAGATTCTGTGGTGAGCAGCCCTACTGCCCTGGGGACAGCTCAGTTCCTGCAGTGTGCACCTCAAGTGTAGAAAGAGGAATCTAGGATGGTTTTCTGTTACCTTTCCATCTGTCATTGCCCAGGAGTGGAAGGCTGGAATGGGAACAGTATAACCACATCCAGACATCAACATCTGAGGTAAAATCCCAAAGCTCTTTTTATCACCCAGCGGAGTCCTGAGATTCACTGACCCCACTCCTAGAAGAGAACACTAAAAAGGTAGGATGACATGTTATTTAAAAGTACCCATTTCTCTATTTATCTACAAAGAGGTCCAACTGGAACCAGCTCAGCTGGACTTATCCATGCTGTAGATGCCTAAGGTTAGGTGAGACAAAAAGTTGACCTCTCTGCTGCTAGTCTGCGTGATCAAGTGAAGTGGGTACTTAACAAAAAACATTACTTCTTGAGCTAAAACACTGCCAGTGTTCCCAGACTCTTCTGTTCAATAGGCTCTTTCCAGTTCAACTGACCTACTTTACACATCTGGCATTGTATATCTCTGGAGGAGTGTCATTTTCTCTCAGCTGTGTATATGTAAACCCTGAAATTACTCAGCTGGGTTTGGGCTGATGAATCTCACCTTGGTTGTACTGAAGAGAGGAAAAGGAGCCGGAATTGCAAATATAAACACGTGGAATTTTACCCAACCTGAAAACTGGCCTATGTCTTTTCTATTTCATTTCCTCTCCACCACCTATTTTGCCCACTGCTTAAAAAAGCATCCGTATGATGACCAGCTGCATGTGGCATGCAGTGTTGAGGAGCAGGAAGGGATAGAGCATATGTGTGAGATGCCTGACTATATAGGAGATGAAGAAGTTAGCAGAATATAATTCTAACTGCTTGGAGTTCAGCATTTTTGATCACTTTATGTCAACTGAAATCAAGGCTGCTTCAAAGTAACTTGGTCCTACCTCTTTCCATGCTCCTGGGTGCTCATTCCACCAATGTTCCTGCTAACACTATGTCTCATGTAATGCCATGGGGAACCAGGACACCCATTCAGCTGGAAATTACTTTTTTTCTTTCCTGACTGGGTTAGTTTTCACTAGGATCAGTTCCCTGCTCTGACTCACTGTCCTGGCAATGTTCTCTAGACCCTACATAAAGAACATAGTAGCATTGGCTGAATAGAGCAGCAAAACCATCCTAAACTGTCTGAATAAAAGGAAGTACCATAGGGATTATCCATCCCTTAGAATGATAGAAGCATAAAGTGGTTTGTGTTGGTAGGGACCTTTATAGATTTTTTCATTCCAACCCTCCTGCCACAGGCAGGGTCACCTACCATTCGATCAAGTTACCTTATCCAACCAGGTCTTCAGGTGTTCAAGGGAACAGGCACAAAAAGTAGGTGATAGTGTATGCACTGAAAATGATGTTTTAATCTTCCCAGAAAGAAGAGGTAACTATCTGGAGGATTAGTCACTGACAATAAACAGATCTAAAAACACTTTTTTTTAATCTGATGATCAGACAAATCAGCATGACAAGGACTTGGGAAAGGTGAGGGAAGATCTGCCATCCAAAGACAGGTCAGACTTGTTGCCAGACTACGAACTCTCGTGTGATAACTAGGCTTAGAAATTCATTGGGCCAGCTCAATCTTCCTGGCTGGTGGTGTTCACAGTGTCTGTGGGTATTGATGGGTCCTCCTGCTGTGTTTTTGCTCCCCTGATGCTTTTCTCAGAATTGGTCACTGGGTTCACTGAACTAAAAGCTTCTCCTGTTCCACGCTCTATCCTCTGGCATGGTTTCATAATTGCTGAGTGCCAGCGGCTCAGTGCTGGCAGAAGAGGAAGGGGTGTCCTGAAAAACAGGTTGCATTTATACAGTTACACATTGCACACAAAAACCTTCACTGCCTGGCATCATGGCCAAGATTAAGAGTTGAGAAAAGCAGAGAGAAAGGCAAACACCAGCTGTTAGAAGACATGCTCCTGGAGCTGCCCTTGGTGGAGAAAAAGGAAAAAACCAAACAAAAACAACAACAAAAAACACAAAACAACACAATAAATAAACACTGTCAAAAGTGGGGGAAATAATCAAATGGTGACATAGTGATGAGTGAGGTCAGGGGGAAATAAAAGATGAGGAATGTGATTGTGTCAAAGACAAAGAAGGATGGTTGCCATCCTGTCTGGACACAGGTTTAGGAAGTAACAGGAACATGAGACATTTTTAGAGAAGGTTGGCCTGGAAGGCACATGTTGAGCTCAGTCCTCCACCATCTCAGGAAATTGTGCAAGGACACAACACCATGACACAGCAGCTGTAATTGGAAAAGGGTCTGAAGAAAAAAATATCATCCAAACATCCCCTAAACAAACACACACACATATTCCCTTAACCATAAAACAGACTCTTCTTTAGCATTCAGAAATTCTTTGGGAACCTTTTTATTTTCTGTATCTGGACATGACAGCAGTCTCAGCCACAGGTCTAAAATTTTTTGTGACCAGGCCAAAAATCACATGCAAAATTTAAAATATCTGTAAGCTACTTTTGTCTGTCTGGTGAATCTTTGAAACAGAGAACTTAATCACTGAAAACATTGCTTTTTTCTTCATTTTTCAAGAAAGCAAGCTGGAGACATACTGATAATGGATTAGTGTTGGGCAGCTTGCACTAGTGGATTGTTCTAGTTATTTCCTAGTGGATTGTTTTATTTTGTCCCATGCCTCCACGTCCTCCTTTCCTGTCTGTTGATTGTCATACAGTTGTCATCAAGGTATTTCTGCATAAGTATATTTGGATCCTACATAACTGTCTTACCATGCAGCAACTACACTGGCGTCAAAGGAACTATTCCTAACCTAAATGACCTCTGCAACTGGGCTCACACACTGACAAATACTCAGGAGCCTTCCTGCCTTCAGAAAAAGGCCTCTGGATTCTTGCACTTGGCTTATCTCAATCCAGCTCCCTGTCTTGGCATTAGCTGGTGGGTGAGGTGGCCTTGAGCAAATCATTCAGCCATCTCCCTCCAGCTATACAGCAAGGATAATCCCTACGCT
This sequence comes from Anser brachyrhynchus, assembly GCF_964034855.1. NCBI lineage: Eukaryota > Metazoa > Chordata > Aves > Anseriformes > Anatidae > Anser > Anser brachyrhynchus. The sequence continues at coordinate 2,750,521 of NC_137695.1, forward strand.
CACACAGCGTAATGTGAAACTCAATTAATTAATACTCGGAAAGCATTTTGGCATCCTCGCACTACATAAGCATGAAGTATTATAGATTACTATGATTAACATGATCCCTAGCTTTCAATGTGATGCAAATCTATTTTAGGGAAATATTTCAGGAATGGTTTAATCATTTGATTTATTAGGCTTACTCTGGGTGGTCAATAGAGGCAAAACAAACATTCTGCCTATTTTTTAACCGTTTTTTTTCCTTTTTTTTTTTCCTTTTTTTTTTTTTTTAGGAAGCTTCCCTGACAGAAAGTGACACAAAAGCTGTTTAAGCAATATGTTAAAGTTCAGCTACAGCTGAGAAAAGACAATGTCTTGAAAGGATCTTGAACTGCAGCCTATACCCCCCTCTCCTTTGCTTCAGTGCAGCAGGACTTAGCCTTCACCTATTGGTCTGTGACGTGTGAATTCATGATGCATGACACTGGGATTATTATTATATTTGCTTGGTTGAAGGGGGCTTGATGTGGAAAAACACAACAAGCCCAGAATATCTTGCCATGATGAGGATTAATTTTCTTCTGTAAATATGGGGAGGAAAGGAGAAAACTGACTCGTAACTCATAAAAAGTGCTTCAGACAAAGTCAAATGCAGTTTTGGGGTATGTAACTTTCTGATTCATTTTCACCTTTGCTAGCTCCAGTTTAAAAGGCTGGATATTTTGAACTAAGTCCTCATGCAACACTAACCTTTGCTTCTCCTCTGAGATGAAAACTCTGTACCAATTTATGCTTATTTGCAGTCTGGTTTTGTCAATTAGTTTCTGTCTCAGTCAGCCCAGAGACAAAGCAGACATAGAAGATTTCCATGAGAAAGAGTCTGCAAAGGTTTGTGGGCCTGGGACAGAACATGGGATTTCAATTTACATTCACTAGAGAGAGATTAGCTGTCATTTCTTTCTGAAGCATTGTAATGTTATTAATCTTCTAAATTTATTGTGGAAATTAAATATATATATATATATATTTAATGGCTTAATGTGTCTCTGCTGATGAACAGTTCCTTGGCTTCATGGTTTATCTGTTGCTCATGACTCAGGCTTGAGATCAGTCCTTCAAGAACTTCCGTCATATCCATTTCCATTGAATCAAGATACTGATTTAAAATTTCCATACACTCAGTCAATCTACAGTCCAGCAGGGGCTAGACTTCTTTCCATCAATGGAAAGAAAAAACAATCTATCACTTTCATATTTCAGGTGATATAACCAAGCCAGACTGTGACTTGGAAGCTGTGTCTTGTATGCAGGGGGAGTAAAGGAAAAGCAGGGACTCATAGCGTGATGAGTCCTACTGAAGATGAAGAAACTCTCCAGAAAACAGAGATGGATGCTTACTTAGTGCTGAAAAATATTTGTTTATTTATTTGTTTGTTTATTTATTTATTTATTTATTTTAACCTAGATCTTGTCCTCTTGTCTTTGCTTCCCAAAACACAAGTTTTTAGGCAGCAGAAATACCTCTCATTTCCACGTTGTGCATACAGCATGGACAGACTTTTGCTTTGGAGTTACCCAGCGGTTACCTAGTCAACACAGAAACACTAGCATACAGGGTGTTGAGAACTACAGCTAGCATAGACAAGCATCAGATTACTAAGAAATCCCCAGGCCCCTCAAAATAAGAGGAAGTAAGGAGGGAACAAGCTCTCAGGAAGATGTTTCTGAATTGCAACATTTCCCAGGACTCCTCATGGAGCGGTACTTTCTGTCCTCATCTTCTGTCCCTAAGGCATAATCTAGCCTGAAGAGGGAAGTTCATAAAGAAAGAAGGAAACAAATAAGCATCTCATTCACTTCTCCACTAGGGATAAAGAAAAAATAAATCACCCCAGCTGTGAGGGACTGGAATCAGTAGGGAGACTGGGCTTGAATTTCCTTGGAAAAAGTTTACATCTGCTGGTGAATAGGTTTTCAGCATTTCAAATGGCTACCCCAGAAGCCCAAACTGAACAAAAAACCTACAAAGGCAGAGAAGAAACAAGCTCTAAGATTTGTGCTAAAAAACAAGATCCTGTTTGGAAAACTTGTGCAGTTATGACTCTACCACTAGGTGTATCTAGCAATCAGTTATCTTAGACATGATCTTTCCCCCTACACTGCCTGCCCCTACTACACCTGAAGCTCAGATTAAAAGATTCTTTGATACTGAAAAATAAAACAAGTAAAAGATGTTTCTTACCCCAAAAATAAGTGGCATAGCCTGTCTCATGTACATAAGTCTAAACTACCTGTCCATTTAAAACAGGATGCCCTAATCTAAATTACTAATGGTAAACTACCAAACTCTGCCCTCCCCCCAACAACAACAACAACAGCATCATCAACAACAACAACAACAAAAAACAATGAATGTATATAGCCCTAAGTGCTATGTTCACCCTCCTACTGGAGCAACAAGATCTGGGTTCTAACTCCTACGTTATTGTTATTTAAAACCTGTTGTGTAACTCCAACACATCAAAATCCAGAGACTGATCAAAATCCACAACCTGTAAACTCATCTCTCCATGCAGCCCACAGTCTCGTCTTCCAACCAGGAGGATCATACCTTTAATACCAAAATGAAATCCTTCCTTGTCCTTTCACAGTTATCACTGCTTCATTCACTCTTTAAAAGGCAGCTTTGTGGACATCAGATATAACATTACCAGTAATGCTCGCTGCTGTTACCTCCTTATGTGTGGAGAAATAGGTTGCCATAGTTTAATGAGTTACCATCCATCATCTATGCTGAGGTCACTTATTTTTTTGTACATCCAAATGGAGAGTTTAAACCAAGAGGAAGTGTTTCCTTCTCAGTCATCACCGCAAACTGTTCATCTTTATTAGGAGCAGTGGGTCTTCAGCAATGAACTGCTTGTTCTAATAGACATGGATTAAAATTATCCAAAATGCTTGAAGATTTTAAATAACCAAGTTGAGAGGTCTGTAAAAGTAGCAAATTTTCATAACAAAGCTATTTTCTCAGACTCAGACCTTCTTTAGTTTCCTTGGTTTAAGCAAAGTAAGTTGGACTGAATGGAAGTGCTTTGGTCACTTTTCCGAAGTTTACAAGTTTGGTAAACTTTCTCTGTCCTTCATTGATGTAAAAATGCTATAATAGCAAGATTTTTTTTTTAATCAAAAATTTAGGGGGGAAAAGTCAGGTAGATCAAACACTTTTTTCCAAATAGTTTAGAAGATATTATTATTTTTTAATTTTGACAAGTTTAATAATAATCATCTCCAATTTTGATAACATATTTTGAAAATTGATTTTAATTCAAAACTCTAGCTTTCAATCAATGGAAGCTGATGTTTCAAAAATGATCAAGCTTTTTCCAAGGGAATTAAAATTTGTCAGAACTCTTTGATCTTGTGTTTTTCCAAAACTAAGTCTTAATTCTAAAAAAGTTAAATTTTGGGGTGGTTTTCAAAAATAACAACAACAAAAATGAATAGCTTATATCATTGCTGGGCAGGATTTTGACCACCAAATATGAAACGAACCTGTATATTATGAAAACTAAAAGTAAAGCCTTAATGTATTTTTATGAATTTACTTCTTTATTGTCTCATTTAAAAATTACTTGACAAACTATGATCTTCCTGATTCTAAAATTTCCTGAATCTGTAATTGTGATGTACATCATTTGGTTTTATGGAAGAGGGGGGAAAAGGATGTTTGAAGTTAGCTGCTAACCATTGCCTCTTGTTCTGTTATCTGGTTCTAAATACTTGTATCTTACGTAACAACATCTAAAAATAAGGGGAGATGTGTACAAGTATTGAAACAAAGAAGCAATAAATTAGTGTTCACTCTAAGTATATTTCACATACTGGGGATGAAATTGATATTTATGAATATTCCAGAGTTCCTTTCATATTATAATATTTCAAAAAATAAAAAAAATTGATTGGTTTACAAACTTCATTGAGTTGGAGCCAGACAGCTCAACTCCTATCATTGGTTAAGTCAAGAAGGCTTTCATGCTAGCCGTACAACACACTGAGAGAGAATAAAGGACATTACCAAAAACTCATATCAGTTATCAATATTTTTTCCTCAGCTTCCCTGGATTTAAAACTTTATATGAGTAGAGGGAAAGAAAACCTGACTGAAAGAGAAAATGTCAGTTTAAGGTTGTAGAAGCCTCTAAATATTTGCATGTAGAATTCTGCATGTGTTCTAGATGTCTAAACTCCAGATATAGTCTTACTGCTCTAGGCTCAGTTCATCTGTATCTGCCATGTAGTCCAGGAGTAGCCTGAAGACCAGACTAGCTTATTCCCCATTTTTGTTCTGCTCACTTCGATGATACTCATAGGAAGCTTGTACCTCAAATTGGCCTTCATCTACTTTTAGATATGAGCTGTGCAGGCACCTATATCTGAGATCACAAATACATTATTACATCCTGAAATAAATGTCTAAAGTTGGTCTGGTGCCTCAGGTGACCTACCTGCCTTCTAAAATATTGATACTTAATGACTTAAAGACTATGTAGCTTACGGTCTGAGAAGTTCTCTTCTATTCCTTCACAGTTCTTCATTTTGCAAATAAAAAACTTCTCATTGTCTGTTCTTGCTACAATGTAATCATACCCTTCAAAAATTATTTGCTCCTTAAAAGAAAAGGATGCTTTTTTGGATAGGATGAACAGGTGCAGGCTCAGGAAATCACAGTCCAAGCTTTATTTTGACACCAATTTCCTGTCTCACCATGAACAAATCACAAAGGACTCAGATTGGTTTCCTAAATATAGGTGTCTTGTGACATTTGAGAAGTCACAGGATGCTCCAACTGGTCACTGCTTGTTCAGAAGAGGATGGTTCTCCTACATATCCTGTGTATTGTCTCCAACCCTCTATGTATGCCTTGAATATCCTAGGAAGCCTGAAATGTTGTTAAACATCTATCCTTAGAAAACTGATTCAAGCCTCCAAAATCCTTGTTCCTTGGGCCAGCATTTGTAGCACTGCCTTCTATTCAAATCTTTAGTCTTAGAACATAATTTTTATCTTACCAGGTGGAGACTGGTTTCCTATGGGATTACAGATGCTGTCCTAAATACAATAGCCTTGTTTTAAATTCAATAGCCTTACCAAAGAGGAATGCTTTAGAAATCACTTATGTAAAGAACACTTCCATAGGCCAAAATTTGAGACCAAGCCTCTAAGGCATGTACGTGTATAATACACCACATACAGCTGATATTTTCCTATTGTTACTAGCATTAAATACGAATGATATAGTATATAAATTTCTCTATTAATATATTTAATTATGACTTGATTTCAAATTGTTTTTTTTTTTTTTTTTCAGTTCTACAAGATTAAAGACTTATATGCATTACTAAGGTATTTATGATTCAATATTTTATTTGTTCCAAATTAAAATAACAATTCAGCTCATGACATTGGCCAAAACATATTATTTCCACTTCTATTTTTCAGGCTTTTCAGCTTTTCTAATTATCCAATAACCTTATATAGCCTTATATAGTGATATTTCCAGTCACAAAGACTTCATAAAAACATAGAACTACTTTCATGGAAAGAAAATATTTAGTGCTAAAAAAGTCTTTAATTCCAAGACAAACATCAAACATTCCCCCCTCAAAAAAAAAAAAAAAAAAAAAAAGAACAATAATATCACAGACATGAATTTAAATAGGAAACAAAATACACATTCAGCTTAATTTAATTGGACATGCTTTGAGGAAGGGGTTGGACTAGATGTCTTCCAGAGGTCACTTTCAACTCAAATTATTTTGTATTCTGTTATTCTATGAGGTTTACATTTTTTATGTTGATTTTTTTTTATTTTCTTTGTTTTCATTAGGGTCATTATCTGCAATAACAATTTTCCAAGGCAAAAGTTGAAACATCAGTTTCCTGATGCTTTCATCTAAAGATGGTATCCCTTTCTTGAAAGAAAAATAAAATAAAATAAACAAATTGCTTTTGGAACTCATTTTGGAATGGAGAAGATGATATTTTTTTTCCTAACCTGTGTTATGCACGAGGTCAGACTAAAGGATCCAAGGCCTGTCTGGACTAAAATATATGAATCCTTAAAGTTTTCTGGGAAGTCTAATGTTAGTATCATAGATTGCTTGGTTACATTCATGACATCTGTTAGCTGTTTCCTACATGTGATGTCATGACTTGTAGTTATATTTTGAGCTTCAGTTGGGAACACATGTCCACCTACACAGTGTGTTCAGTTTGAAATATAGTCAGGACTAAACCATAAGTAGATGGTGAGTGAGCACACAGCAGAATGTGTTTTTCAAATGTGTTTGGGGAAAGATTTGGCTCTTAGCTCACAGCTATGTAAATGGAAGTTTCTACCTGTCAGTAGGTGTCTAAGGTCCCATTATAAATCAGTAGATATCAGTCAGCAAAACCAGTGAGGTCCAAAAGGCTATTCAACTGACCAAATTTAGGAATGTAAGTCACTGATCTAACCAAAGGCATCTACTGCCAACTGAGATGACCTAAGATATCCACAACATCTGCATTGGGTTGGCAGGATATGAGACAGGATCTAAAGGAGACTATGTCTTTATAAAGAGGTAGATGGGGTCCAGCCCATCAGATGTGCTTTTAGAATACATTAAGTGGAACAAATGAACTAAATCATACAAAAGGAATCAGTGTTCTAGCTCACCTATAGACATCTACATGATAGACATACAAATCTAAATATCTACCAAAAGTCAATCATCTGGGCACGAATGGATCATTTTTGTTTCATTTTAGACAGCTTACTGGGAAAAAAAAAAGTGTATCTGTCACCTGCATCCATCTGAAATGTCATCTAGCAGAAAGACAAAGTGCAGCACCAGACACTGATGTGTGTAAACCTAAATCCAGACCTTACTGCTAGCTTTACACTGTCTCCATAGTAGGAATCAAGTTTGGGCAGGTCTGAGCCTTTTGTAAAACCTCACCAGTTCTCCTAAATTTACTGATTTGTAAAGTTCTCTCAAGAGGAACATAGTTCACATAATCTTCTCTCCAGCTTAATGAACAATGCTCATGTCATGCAAGAGACCCATGCACAGTCTTTGTCAATAGAATGTAACACTGATGTACTGTACAGCAAACCAATGCCATTTCAATAGCTCCAACTACTTCCTACTTCTTTCTATATGCAGTCTGAGTACAGAGCAAGTGTGAAGTTTCCTGTGTATGAGGAGATATTATTCTAGAACTCCCAAGTATACACGTTACTGCTACTGCTCTTAGGATGATTGATGTGCAGGCATCTTCAGCTAATGGGTTCATTTCGTCTCATACCAAAATAAGTAACTGAAATTGGCAAAAGGAATTGCTGTCTGTAAGCTTATTTTTTCCATTGGCTACAGCCTAAACCTTTGTGACTAACTCATATTTACATGTCTGGTTTTTGGGTGATTACAATTAGATGAGGTGGATCCTATCCACAATGGTCCTCAGTCAGAAGGACTGGTCCATGAAGACATTGTATGACTTCAGCTGTAGCTAATAAAAAAAGACAAATTACAAAACCAGCCCATTCAGCTGATAGCAAAGCTGGCAAAGACAGAACTTAGTCTCTGCTGTTTTACTTGTACATCAGACTGTTTCCTAGATTAAGGTTGAGAACAAGAGTGATTCTGATATCATTAGAAATCATGATTTAAAAAAAAAAAAAAAAAAAAGACTAGAAAAAGAAATCTAATCCTCTTTTCTAAAACAACACTGCAAGGACTAAGAAGTGAAGTCTTCAAAATTCATATGCCAAAATTGCTGGAGAAACCAAGAACTATGAGAGAGAAAATCCCTCTGGATATCTGCTTTCTCTGATTTGATGATGTAGACCTGTGAAGTGGAAACACACAGAAGGAAAAACAGACTTCACATAAAACTTCTGCCATTCCCCCCTACTGTTATCCCACAGATATCGTACAAAATCAACATTTACCAAAATGAACATGAGATTCAGAGGGAGCACTTCAGAGCTAGTACATAGGTGAATATATTGTAGGATAATAGTCTGGCAGATGTTGAAGAAGAAAGAAATGTGAATATACTGAAAAGTAGCCTCTTCCCTTCTCACTTGGTCTTCACTGTAGTTCCTTAACTTCCCTGCAATATAACTGAATCTCTCAGGACTCCACTGAATAAATGAACATTAAGTATCCTCTATGTCCTTTCCAGCCACTGCAGATCTCGAGATCTCAAGTAAATTGGTTTTGTTTCTAGGTTTTTCTAAAATTTTCCAGAGAAGGACAAGGCTTTTGACTAAAAGAGTTTTTGCTTCTGTCTAAGTTGCCCTGATAAGACTCTCTTGTCCCTTCCTTATAATTTTTTTCTGCATTAATCTGAGCAATGTTCTAGGGAAAGCTGTAGTTAAACAGCTATGAAATCCTGTCACCTTGCTGACAATATTCAACATGAGAAATGACATATAGACCTAGATGGATCCACCCGTTGTTGTTTTTTTTTGTTTTGTTTTGTTTTGTTTTTGTTTGCTTTGTTTGTTTGTTTTTGTTTGTTTGTTTGCTTTTAGTAAAGTTATTTTTCCCAATGGAGTCATCTGGTTTATCAATTCAGACATTCATAGGTTTAGGAAAACTCTGTGTACATTTGTTTCAGGACCTTTGGAGTCAAAGGCACAAGAAGACATCTGCAGATGAACTGGTAAACCAGGTTCTAAAATACCTGTCCAAATATTTCAATGGAAGCATAGAAAACAATATCTCCATGTGAGGCTTGTATTCAGTATTTCTAAATTGTGTCTATATAATGAGACCCATCTGGAAGACAAGATGCAGTGGGTGTACCAAATGATTCATTCACTCTCAGCATGAATTTCAGATTGCATCTGTGACCTATTCTTAGGCTTACTCCTTGTCTGCAGTTCCACCAAACCAAATTTGTTTGGAAGAGACATTCAGAACATCAGATCTCTTATAACCAAATTTGTTTGGAAGAGACATTCAGAACATCAGATCTCTTATTCTTTGAAAGAAGCACTCCAGGATGCATCTGGATAAAACAGGCCTATATCTATGTCATTGATAACCTTTATCTCGTTACCTCACCTAGTAATTTCAGAACTGTTAATTTATCCCAACAAGTCCCCAGCATGTCAGAATTGTTTTACAGCAAAAGAGAATCATCCCATAAATTGGAGATGTTTCTGTCATTTCTCCACCATACCTGGAAATTTCACCCATGTTCAAACTCTGAAGCCTTCTACAGGAATACAAAAATAGTTATCAAGCACATACATCTCTTCCCACATCAAAAGCCTCTTTTACAGTCTTTTCTTTAACATGCTTTCAGACTGGGGTTTCTGAAGAACTCAACCTGTGCTTCTGTTATGATCTACATCATGATTTCAGAATTCCGGAGAAGCAAACTCCAACACATCTTAAAGCCAAAATCCAGTTAAGAATCCAGGACAACAACAAAAAAATTGTCTTAAGAAAAAAAAAATCTATAAATTTTAGCCTATCAAACACATCCTTGAGGGCTGAGAAAGAATAAAAGTTTAAATATAAAATAATAAAAGAATAAATATAAAAGAATAAAAGAATAAAATTTTACTAGAACTGGTAGCTGGTAACTACTAATCCTTCAAATCAAGAAGTAAATGTCCACTGCTTTTAACCTGAAACTGTTTAAACCATTGAAAAGATGGATGTTTGTCATCTTTAAAGCAGGACTGCAACACTCAAGGTCCTAAATTTAACTGTGGCTTATTGCCCATGTGTTTCTTTTTGAAAGAAGTGAATACCTTGTTCCATGGTCCACTGAAAACAATGTATTTCTACAGATTAAATTTGGATCTTGCTGTAGAACAGTTGTTTATTTAGAGTAGTTGTAGTATTGACAGTTAAACTTTTATTTTAATATATCTTATTAAAATTTAACATCTTGGACTTCAATGTTCTCTGATTCTTCTTTGTGTCATCATATTAAGTTTTTATAGCAGTAATAAACCCATGTCTCCACTGACGTACTTTTGAGCTCAGGTAGTTCCTTCTCTTACATTTTCCCCAGTTCTTTTGTACATTTTCTGTTCCTTACTGTCCTGCTCAAACTGATGATTTTTTATTTTTTATTTTTTTATTTTCTTCCTTCTGTAGTGTTTGTTTTCTGTCTCTTTATTCCCCATTTCTCTCTTTGGCAGTGACTTGATCTAAGACAGGTAAGTATTCATTCTCTCTTTTTCATCTTCTGATCATTTTATTGCAACCTGTCTGTAATCAGGAATCACGAAGTAGACATATTTACAATCAGGCTTTTTAAGACTGCTAGCCTAGTGTGAAGAGACCCTTTGGTAAATGTGAATCACGCCTCCAAGATACACTTTTCCAGGGTGGTGCTGTGGCAAAGCTGGGAATGCTGTGAAGTAGACATATAAAAATTTAGAAAAGTTTCCAGATTTATTCTGAAAATAGTGTTCAGAGAATGAACTATTATCTAATCAAAAGAATTCTCCCATCCCTGTTTTACTAGCACAACAACTATTTTGACTATGTTGTTCTAGTTTGTGTTGATCCGCAGTAAGATGGGTTTGATTGTTGATGCTTGTCTGATGCCTACTGAACCAGCTATCTGATGCTAGACTTCTCGATTAATCATGTTCAATAATCCTCATTTTGGAGGGTATGTAAATCCTCAGCAAAGACTCATATATATTCACTATATATATGCTCTATTTATAGTTATTTGCATCAGATTTAATTCTGCCAAGAACTGTCTTTTTCTTCCAAACATAACTGCTTGAAAACTACGGATAAAGAAACACAGAAATGAAGGCAGATGTGGGGGAGGGAAGAAAACAAAAAAGGGGGAAAAAAAATGGAAAGCATCTCAGCATATGTCAGAAAAGCCAAGAGAGGATTTTGTGATAAGTGGAAAAGACGATGGAGCTTCTAGCAAAGACATGTTCTGTCGCTGAGTTCTACCATTAGGTAGATAGAAAGAGCGTTTTGCCCATCATTGAGAATAAGTAAGATTGCCCCAGGGAAAATACCTTTCTCCATCAAACTTCTTTTGCTTCTCGCTGTCTAAACCTATAAGGCTCTATTTTTTCTCATCATTTTGCTCCTGTGGGGCAACTCCTGGGAACTGTGTGAGTTGCCACTACGCACAGGTCAGTTCTTCGCAGTCACTGTTCCTGGAATTGTTTTCCAGTGACTGCCTGTCTGTGTCATTCAACACTGATGTTATCATAATGTAATTACCAGCAGCTGAGGGTAGAAGGGAGCAATGTAATTTTAACAGAGGTTTCCAACTACTTAAAAGGAAAAAAAAAAAAAAAAGGAAAAAAAATAGGATCAGAACTTTTCTCACGGGCCATGAGAACAAAATGAAATTTGTCAGCGACGCAACTTGTCTTATTACCTACTAATAATTAATCAATTCATAATGGCACCATACCACATACAGAGTAAGAGCTTGACTCAGAGGAGCCTCTCCTTCGTGTGAACAAAGAACAGAAAAAAAGGTTATTAGCAGGCAAGAAAGAGGAATATTGCTTAAAGTTGAACATGACATCTTCAGCAAGATGGAGGATTGAATTTACAGTCTGAGACTGACCCCTCAGATTCTTTTGGATTGCTTAAATCCCTCACTCAGACTGTAGTTTTCACAGAGAGTTTGTTTGCTTGTTTGGTTTTAATTTTAGATCTTTAAATATTTTTCGATACAGATGAAGACTGCAGGCTTGAGCTATATTGACAGACCTCTTCCAGGTAGTCAGTGCGCCATCAGGAATCTACAAAATCTACATTGAATAGCCCTGAACTGGGATTTCCTCTCTGCATCTACTGATCCTTAGGCTCTGCAGGGAATCCTCAGGGTAGTATTCCATTCCAGTATTGCCTTTAAAAATAGCCATTGTAGGAAGCATGAAAGTATTAGTGGAGGTAAGCCTGAGCTGTGCAAGCAGTGACAGCACTCAGAGGCCAGGCGGAGATGACCAAGGCGAGCACAGCAGGAAGTCTTAGCTAAGCAAGCACCAATTCACACCTGTTGCCTGCAGTCTATTCACAGGAGCTAATAATAAAAAGTTTGCATTTATACAGAGCTCTTCATCCCTCGTGATTCCAAAGCACTCAGCAAATTACACACACAAAGGTCATACCAACTATTGCTGAAATCCAGCCTGTCCTGGCCATAACAATAGGAAGGAGGAAAATTATGTCCAAGGACAACAGGGTAAATTCCCAATTATATGAAATATGTCTGGTGCTTTTCAGTGTCTAACCAGAGCGAACAAGATGTAGGACTGCAGAATAGTTCAAAATACTGCAGTGCAAAAGAGTATTCTAATGTTCCTTTAGTTTACAGGCAAGAAAGAAAAGGAAAACAAGAAGAAGAAGAAAACAAAAAAACAAACAAAAAAAAGAACTAATGACATTGCTTGAATTCAGTACTCTGGTTCCAGAGAGTCTACACATTTTAAATCTGCTTCTAGGCCTGTTAAGCCATTCCCTCTAACATGCCCTTTCTATGGATTAGATGTGCTGTTTATTCATTGTTTCAAGGCAACGAAATGACTCAGACTGAGTCTGTTCCCAGGAAATCTTGCCAGGTGAGGGAGGGTGACATTTACTAGGGGACCTATTAAGTGGAATCTACTGCAATAATACAATGAAAACAGAAAACTCAAGTTCTGCAGCGTGGTCCAAGACTTATCATTCCATCTGAGGGTAGCATTGCATATCTATGAGCATGGCACAATGAAACTGTTCCACTGTGCAACCCCGAACAATCCTTTTTCACAGGTTTTGCACCTTAAATCAAGACAATAAAAGGCCATAGGAGTTCTGAAATGGCCTATTCAATGGCTCTGGGAGGGGTAGGGTGAAAACATAATCTACTACATTCTAGGAACGTACAAAGCCAAACACTCACACCTTATAAAGTCACCTGCACACCTTTGCTGATTTGCAATGACTTTATCAGAAGCCAATATGCACCCATATAGTTCCAGCTGCATTCAGCCAACTAGGTGATGCATAAATCCTTTGGTTTGCACTTTGCAGATGGGTTTCCTACCTCCTCTGGCCTGAGATATGTCCACAGAGTGACATCAGGTGGTGGCAGCTGGAGATCTGGCCCATATGGTTCCAAGGTGGAGAAGTGCTCTTAGGTCTGCTGGGTCTTTTCCCTTTTCTCAGACCATAACAGTTTATTCCCTAAGATTAACATCAAAAATAGAGAGGAAAACAATTCACTTACTAAGTTATATGCCTGAATGGCCATTAAAATTAAAGCAGATCCAATGAATATTCTTTTGGTGATGACTCATTTACCTCAGTACAGGTTTTCAGTGCTGTGTATCCATCCATGAGCTTTAAAATATCTTGGATAGTTTCTGTTAAGTCTCCTGTTGACAGTGAGTTACTGCATCTTCATTGACTATTGTGGGAGGTTGTACATCAGTAATACATTTGCACTCTTACATTACTCTCACTCATTACACTCGTACTCTAGACATCTAAATTTAGGTACATTATTTTCATTCCGAATGCCATCCCCAGTGTCATTTGACTTGAGAAGTTACAGTTCTATATATTCTTCCTGACTTATTTTAATGTGTTCACATATACTCATGAGGTCTTTCCAGCAAATTATCAAGCTTCATTAGTAATTTTTGAATATCACAAATCAACGTGACACTTGATGCAAATACATTTTAGATTCAATTTATTATTAGAAATATTTGCAAACCTATCCATTAAAGACCCAGAACTATGAGGTATCATAACTCTGGTCCTTTGACAAGCTCCATTTAAAAGTTTCTATGGAAGCTAATGCTGAAGATCAAATGGAAAATTATGATAACTAATAAATCAGTGCACCAAAAGACCCAGTCTTTCCAGTGCAGAAAAGCTTTATCAATTTTTCAGATTTGGATTTTCCCAGATCTCAAGAAAATGCATAATCGGAAGTGAAGGAATTTTGTATTACAGCTACAAATGAATGTGGGTATACATAATTATACAGAGCATGGTGGAGGAGGAGAGATGCATATCAAAGCAGGGAGGGAGCACCTGGGTCTTTGCAGAAGGCTTAAACCAACAGCAATTGTCATCATTGAAAAAAAATATATATAAAAAAAATCCCCTTCTGCCATCTGGTAGTGAATTACAAAGCATACCAATGCCAAAAGCCAACTTCCACCTCCAACTCCACTTTGCTTTGCAGCCGAAACCACAGGGGAAAAAATAAAATCCTGCTCCCAAAGCTAAAGGCTTCTTTTTCTGGTCCATCAGATCCTTGGGAATTATGGGTATCTTACCTAATTCAACGTGTCCACACTCCATCCCCTCCCATCACCTGGTTTCCGAATTTTGAATGCACCTTACGAGGGATAAATGAGGAAAAATGAGTGAATCCACCACAGGCAGAACTGTGCAGGGAATAACAAGCTTTCTGGAATGAAACTGAGACAGCTTCTGTGGTCAGCAAAACCTCTACTGTCTAACGTGACTGTTCAGAATCAATCACAGCCCGACAAGACAGGCAAACAAACAAACAAACAGAAAAGCAGCTCATTAGCATAAGGCAGGTTTAGACATTAATCCTGTCCCAAGCATGCACTACACGGAAATTAAGCCTTTGTCTTCTCCTGCTCTCCAGAGAAGACATCAGTCAATGCATCTGTTTCATCCATAAAAAAGTAATGTTCATTTCAAGCAGGTGTTCCCAAAGTGTTGGACATACACTCCAAAGCTTCATGAAGGACTATCCCTGGGACTGTGGAGTATGTGTGTCTGTTCTGGGAGGCAAGTGGGTCTTTTCTTTACCCAGCTGTAGAAAAGGGGATGTGTGAGATCAGTCTCTTTCCATGGGAAGGCAGGGAGAGCTCACCTCCTGGAAGGAGGAGAAATCATAGGTGTGATTCTCCTGAGCAAATCTAGAGGTTTGCACTGGACTTGATAGCCCAAGGCTCTCTCTACAAAGAAGAGAAATAGGCATTTAGGATGGGATTCACTTGTGCAAGCACAGTTGTCTGCTGTGCTTTGGGTACCACCCTGCCTTCACATTAGGTGTCTGCTCCTGAAAGGACAAGGTGTCCTGCATGCCCTGTGTCATATATGCCAGCTGTGCTGAGATGTCTTAAAAGCTCAGTCTCAAATGGTACTAGGTGCCAATGTTTATGCAGGTGAATCACAGCTTTAGAGAGCAGTTCGTCTTCCTCTCTTAAAGGTACCAAGGGGCTAATTCTGCTGTCTGAGCATAAGTGTCTAATGGAATCCGAGATGTCTGAAATAATTTTGCTTTGCCTCCAGCTGCAGATCCAGCAAGATACAAGTCTCTTGTAGTCATTATGTCACATCTGGCAGACCTGTGCAAATGTATCAGATGCCCTCAAGCATCTCATTTGGCTCAAGGTGCCTGTAGATCTGCAACTAAATTAAGCTCTTAAAATGCCTCTCTGTGATGTATATGCTTACATTAGGTCAAAGTCTGGGCTAACATATTCAGATTTGGGCATCTACAATGTACACATACAAAGTTAAAAGACATTCTTTTTGCCAAAGGAGGAAGGAGTTTTCTCATGCAACTTTAGGGGCATTGTTCAGCTCACAGGCTAAGACTCCTAAATTTAGTTTAGTGTAGGCATCTCCTTTTCCACTGAGTGTCTGAGATCCCACTATAGTCAGAGGAACTCTATTCACCTAAACAGAGGTGTCTGGGCCAGAGCAGACAGCCCCATGACACCATCTAAATGTCATGCAGGATCTATGTGAGACTTTTTATATTTGTGGAGTGATAACAAGAGACTTACTTGGGCTCCCTACGATGCCTAAAGATATTTTATGTTAACTGGCGTGGGCTCCTAACCCTGCCCAATGTCTCTCAAAAGGTGATGAGAACAGCAGTACCTGTAATGCCTCAGCTGGATAAAGTCTGGAGGCCTTCAGAAAGTTATAGATAGATGAGAAAACCGACGTCTTTCAGATACTGATGTTGGTACAGCCCTGAGAAATGGTTTATTCTCCCCCTTCACTGGAAAGGGAGCCTGGTCTGAAAGAGTTCAGATGAACACTTCTATGTAGCAAATATAACATGGATCCCACCTGGCCATCTGGGCTTGACTGTGAATTGAGGGGGTTGGAAACGCTTCTAGCTATGAGGCTATGGAAGTGGATGTCTTGAAAGCCAGCTTGCTGGTATCACATAAACCTATCTATTTCCTCCAAGCCAAGGATGGTCTTATGATTTGGGTAGCAATCTAAAGGAATTGCTCCTCCACACCTGAAATGTAACCTGAAATAAATCCATTATGCAGCAGCATATAAATAACATTATAGGCAATGTGCCTATAATTTCCCCCTACTTCTTACTGTTGTTGAAAGCAAGCCATAGATGTATTCCACTTGTCATTTAAAGGGGAAGTTTGTAGGAATTTATTTTTATTTTTAAACTGGGAAAAGTTTCAAGCTAGGGAGAAAAATTTTAGGCTTTCATAACACGTTAGGCCTATAAATAAAGTACCTTATCTCATCTTCTTCGTTTGGCTTCATCATATACCCCTAGTCAGAAGGAGAAACTCTTTTTCCATAGACCCTGTACAACTAGTGAGATTTTTCTCTTCTCTCCCTTCCAAGTTCCCAGTACAAGCCATTAAGCTTTGTCTGATATGAATATAAACATGAGAGGTTAAATGCTGTTCCTACCATCAGATCACTTAATGATCAAGAGGGAAATGTCCAATAAGCCTTCTACATACACAGTCATGCGGGGATTTGGCTTTTTGCTTCAATAGAACATTTTTTTTCTGGAATATAGCTTTCCTATAGGCTCAGGCAGAAGACGAAAGTCTCTAGAGTTGCCAGGACTGCATCCTAAATGTTACTCGTTTTCCTTGGAGGCTTCCCAGCTTCAGCTAACCAAATTTCTGACCTTAAGAGAACTGATGAAACTCCAGCCAACCATGGGAAGTTACATCAGCAGCCCTCTATCAAAATGAATTGCTTTTTTAGGGAGTATACTAATGAGCAAATGTCTTTAGAAGGCTGCTAAGGCCACTTGCACAGTTGTTTTTAGAAAAAAAAGAAAAAAATAAATCCCCATTTTGTGGAGATGTAACAGAAGCTCTTCTGCTCTGTGCAATGCGTAAGGACTGGTGCCAGCAACACAAGCTGAGTAGTTGGCATCCGGCTACTGCCAAGAAAGTGATGTGTACCCACACAGACATGAAAGGTTTGAGTTAGTAGTTCTCTGCCATGCACTGAAGTAGAAAATTTACTGACATAATGTAGGAGGAAGTCTCTGTATTGCTAATGTCCCTTTCACTAAGGCAAAGAGAGGGATGGGCAATGAATTTCTCGCCTTCCAGTTTGTTCATTTGTTTTTCAGCTTCTGATGTAAAGGTTTGGTCTGGGGAAAGAAGTCTAATAGCAGTGACAAAGAATATGAGTGGAGTAAAATGTTTTCAATCTCTTTTCTTCCCAGCGTAAATAGAGGACTTTAAATGTGTACCTGTATTTAAACTTTGCCATCGTCTGCCTCTTAAACTAGGCAGACAGGTAGTCTTCTTAGTACAAAAAGTCCCATGCACAACCAGGAGCTGTGTGTTTGCATACGTTTGTATGTTAGGAAGGAGGGAAGGTGATTAGGACTCAGGGCAAGGGGAGAAGAAGAAGGGGGGAGATCAAATGAGCGTGGCACTTGGAAAGTCTAAACCATCACCTGCCCACACTACAGCATTCCTTCCTGAAATGCCGGCCAAGAAGCCCAGGGGGTTAGGATAATTGAAAAGCAAAAGTGGGATGGTCTTTAGATGAGTTTTTAATCTTTCCACAAAAGCTAATAAAATCTGAATGGCCCTCCTGAGGCCACATTTTATTGCCACAAATTCCCATTACATCCCTGGGAGAAGTAGCTCTCACATTAAAGTTCCTTGCGAGTCCCTGTACAAACAGACTCTAGCCACCTCCTTGCAGCTGCCAGAAACACCCATGGCAGTTCCCCACCTTTTCGTCTCCATGCCAGAGCACAGTAGCCACACTCGGCAAGGGAACCGTGCAGCTCCGCCAAAATACAAGGGTGGTATTTGTGGACTTCTTCCTGCGGCATTTATGGTGAATAAAGATATATGACGTTATTTCTTAGGTAAACTTCTGTGTTGTGAGGCCTGCAGTGTTCTTCTGATGCCAGTCTTCACCAAAATGATTTACTTTTCCTATGACTGTAATAAGATACATCAGCATCCTCTCCACTTCTTCCATTGGTATGAAGAAACTGCTGATTTCTGAAGCCTTGTGACAAAATATTGTTTCTTCCCTTATTTCCTCCATTTCTCAGTGACTAAAAATGATAATCGGACTAAGGTGACCCGTAATTCAGGTGGACGTCTAGCTGGAGCCAGGATCTCAGGTATATGAAACGGAACAAACAAACATAAGAAACACTAGCCCTCAATCCTTTTTTACCTCAGGTTAGGTATTCCCAACCTGTGTATGGCTACAGAGGTTTGAACTCAATGTGCAAACTCATATCCCAAACACACATTAAAAAGTGGTCTGGGAAGGGGATGGGTAGCTCAGTGGGTAACAACCCACTTAATTCTAACTATAAAGTTCATAGGTGACATATGAGGGGGTGTCAGACCCCCTTTTTGTTCTGACCTGAGTCTCCTTTCTGTACAGATAACAAAGATCATGGCTATTTGTACCAGCAAAATGTGCCATTTTCGCTGCTTGCCTGTGAGTCCAAGGAAAATCTTTGTATATTGTTGTGGGCCACAGACATTATTTAAGATATTCTTCACTCTCACCACTTCCTACAGGTGGGAATATCAGTATTGGAGCAGAAGTGCCATTCACCAGCAGAAGTTTTTGATA
Source organism: Anser brachyrhynchus (assembly GCF_964034855.1). Taxonomy (NCBI): domain Eukaryota; kingdom Metazoa; phylum Chordata; class Aves; order Anseriformes; family Anatidae; genus Anser; species Anser brachyrhynchus. The sequence continues at coordinate 2,769,396 of NC_137695.1, forward strand.
CCTGGAAACACAGAGAAGTTTAAGTGATAGTTCTGCACAGCAGACAAGATATTATTATTTTTATTTTTAACAGCTTCATTCATTTGTAATATTGAGAATAATATCACCCTATCTGTGTGTTTGGAGTGAAAATCCTGATGTGAAATTTCTGGGAGAATTCAGAACTAGACATTGGCTGTCTCCAGTTATGTATAATTTAACAAATAAGTTATTCGAATGTTGTCTTATTCTAAAAAGATAAATGAAATCCTATGTGCTATTTTTTGATATTGTTCATTGCTAACTAATAATTCCTTTTATAGTTATCTGTTAAAAAAAAAAGAGAGAGGGAGAAAAAAAATTATTAAAAAAAATAAAAAATTATTTTAAAATATTATATCATATTATATTATTATCAAATATAAAAAATATTATTAAAATATTATTAAAATAATATATTGAAATATTCTTAAAATAATTAAAATATTAATAATATTAAATTAATGCTAATAATATAAAAATATTATTAAAATAATAAAATATTAAGATAATATTATTATATAAATATATAAATATAATATAAATATAATATCATTATATAAATAATATTATTAAAAATATTGAATGGTTAATAAATAAATAAATAAATAAAACAACCATAATCCATCTTTGTAGTTTACTGAGGTCTATTCATCAATGATTGCAGCATTAATGCTGATCTTTGCCTCCTTTCATCACCTTCTCTTTATATACTGCCTATAGTAGAAAGTGTTTCTGATAAGCTTTGACCTGAAAGATCTGTGAAAAACACTGTTTTAAGCTTTGAGATAAGCATCCCTTGGGCGTGATTTATCAAACCCAAGACATGTTTATATAGGTAAGATTGACTGCACCCTGGAGTTGCGCATCTTTCTTTATTACAATGAAACTAAATACCTGCTTACCATACACATCATAGAGGAACTGAGTGCAATCTAGAAAACTATTTTGTAGCTAAAATACAGACCTTTACATCTGGCTGAAACCTGTGCCTTTCTGGAGCTGTATCTGAAGACAAGACAGGAAAGTGTTTAGGAAGGCACTCACTGTCAGCTATTATTGTGCTACTGAGTGAAGGCTACAATTTCCCTAAAGCTTTAACATAAATAAAGACTGTACTCAGATGGGTGGACACAGATCTCTAGTGGTAGTTGAAAAGCTTGAGTTTGTCTAAGACATCCATATAACTAACATGACAAAGGACTTTTGGGAGAACAGTTCCCATTGGAGGAACAGTTGAAGGCCAGATGAAATCCCCCAAGGTATCTGCATGCAAATCCCAAAGATCAGCTGTCTTTAACTGTGAGCTGAACTTCTGGTTTTAGATGAAATTAATCCTACCCCATACGAAGCATAAAAAAAATTAAATCCTTTTAACTATTCTTGATTAAGTGAGACTCAGAATCTATTCTTAGCCTGGCCTTTGCGCAAATTAGTACATTCTTATTCAGGTTTTAAAAAATTGAGTTGACTGTGCAGCTAATCTATATGCCCTATAATGAGTAGAGCAAATTTGATCCAAAGAACCTTCCAATTTTCAAAGGTCATCCTTAATCTAGACTTGATAAATACATATTTTAGAGTAGGCACATTCCTAGTATTATAAGGGGAGGAATGACAAAATAGGATAAGTAAGCTGAATGGCCCAACACAGCTTGTGAAAACTAGTGGAGAGAGGCCAAACACATTTGCATGGGAATGTCAGGCAAAGATCCAAGGATAGAAGGGCAATGACAAGACAATCTTTTGGACAAGTGAAGATATGATATACGGCACATGAACAACATAGTCCCAGGGTGTAAGATCAGTTTTCTAACAGCCTAGTATAGACGTGAATGTAGGCAAAAGACCTCAAAAGTTGCTTATTTTTAGCAAAACGGAGCAGAAAGAGAGGTCATATATATACAAGTTATATGGGGATTTACATGATTGAAAAAGGATTTGTCAGAGTTCTTGCATCAGAATATTTGATATTTAAAACAAAAGGGACAGGGAATGGTGAAATCTAGTGTTTCTTACACAGGAAAAAATGGTTACAAATATCTAACATGCATATGAAATCATTTCACCAAATCATTTCAGTAGGATCTTACTTTTTACATACTTCTGATAAAGTCACTGTAAAACAGCTGAAAATATTCAAGCATTTTTCAAGATCATTTATCTTTATTCCTCATGACAAAGAATAGAATTCCATACACAGATACTTTGAAATAAATTTTCAGTATCCATTTTTCAAGAGAAGCATGATGACTTTTTAATATTTTTATTATGCATTATGTTAATGCATACTTAAACTGTGTTGAAGACAGGCTGATGTTAAATCTTTGAAAATGATGAAGATTGTTATTACTATTGTGCTATGTTAAGTGGAGAAAATGGTAACATAAGTAGCCTGTGGAGAAGTGGTATAATATCAGTTCCAGAGAAAGAAAGGAATGATTATTAAAACTAAATTTATAGGAAACTGAGGGTAAGAACATGCTTGGTATTGGTGAATATGATTTTCAGGACCAAATCTCTGATCAGAAAAAATCAGTTCCATTTGCTGAGGAAACTTCAGATTTGATGAGAGACCTTTGTTGTAGTGCTTCATAGTCTGCTTGTTATTTGAGAACCAGTTTCTCAGTAGGAGGAAAAGTGCAAGTGTTTTCCCTCTGGGATTGATACCTTTTCTTTCCAGTGACCAGATTTTTTTTAAAGTTGAGGGAAAAATAAACAGAAGGGAAACCTGATACCACTGTTCTAATCTGGAGACAGTAGCATATAAAGAAAACAAACCAACCTCCCTGTCCATTAGGGACAGGATAAGAGACCTTGAGCTTCAGTCAGGGAGAGTCGATTTAGAAACTTAGGGGGAGGGGAATATTTTTTCTATTGGAATTTTTTAATCATAAAAATAATGAAACAGTGGAGCAGAATATGAGGAGTAGGTCTGTGGGCATTTATTGTTTGCCAGTACTGACTTAGCTGTCCCTTTATCGGGGACAAAGTAAATGGCTTATTGAGTATCCTATTGGTATCCTATCTTCTAGGATACCCTTTTTTTTTTTTTTCATTTTAATTCCCTGAAATATCAAAAGAGCAAATGGTGTATGAAGTACATAACATGCTATAGGACACATTTCAAAAAGCAGCTGTCAAATTGGAGCCATCACCAAATAAAGATCTTTGCAACTGAAGTTGCTGAGAGACTTCCACAAGCTCATAAGTTTGGAGAGTTTTCAGAAGGGAAAATAAACTGAAAGGAAACATACCACTTAATTTAGGATGATGACATAGTTAATGGCAGGATGTATAGGAATAGGCAGGAAGGGGCAGTTACACAGTCTTCTGTCCTTAAACGGAGTAGATATGCCTGCATAGCCCTGGGGGACCTGTTTCCAGAACAGCCAGAAGCAGGCAGAGCTCACTTCTAACCATCATATACCCATGCTTTGGGGTGCCTGCAGTATGCCTGTTCTGCATGGGATTTGGGGAATGCATGACACCACACTTGCAGGGTTATAGGAACGAAAATAGGTGAGTTTGATCTTAAGGTGCATGCAAACTGGAGCTGATGCAGCTGGGAAGCATTGCTGCTCTGAGGTGGCAGCTTGTAATGACCCGATGTATGAACAGCCCTGCTTCTAGACCTCCATGCAGAGTTTGTCCTTTCCTCAGTGCATCTGGCAGCCCTGAGGTTCAGCACTGCAAAATGCAGTTCACTCTTCCAGGTCACTTTTACAGGACTTGGTTTAATATACGGGAAGATGTCGCGTCTCAGACAAAACAACTTTCTTCCTGCTTTCCTGATGTAGCCACATGACAACATTACCTCAGATCTGCTTATAAATCTCAAGTCAGAGGGTAAAAATAAATGCTTTGGATGACATCAGGTCCTCTAAAGAGATCCCTAGAATAACAAAAGAAGGAAAAAAAAAGTTTGCAATAAAAAAATAAAAATAAAAATAAATAAATAAATAAAGGAAGGGCAGTCTTTAAGAGGATGCTGGGGCAAAATATGATGCAGATGAAAATTATTGAGCCAGACTTGATGCAAGCTAGAAGAAGGCAGCACAGAAAGTGGGAGCAGGAGCAGACACACTATGATGAGCATGGGAAGTGGTTTGAGGACAGCATAAGGTGTGACTGAGAAGGGACAGCATGATGTGAATGTGGCTTATGTCTCCTGCAGTTCTCCCTGCACCATTCAGACTTTTCCCTGCACATGGGATCCTTCTGTGGTTCTCGTGGCAGAGCTGAGCCAGGCTGATGCTGGTTAACTCTGCACCACATACGGGTGTCCTCTCATGCACCCTGAGCAGGGAGAAAGCCCAGACACCACCAGTGCAAACAGATGACCAGTAAAGTATAAGCCCATCACTCTGTGGTCCCTCTGCACACCGTGGAGGGCAACGGGTATTTCCCAAGTGTGCCTTGTCCTCTTCTGAGAAGTGTTAAAATAAGTCAGGTGTTCTGCTGTAAGTCAACTCCTGTCTAGCTATTGATGGAGATGACACTGATCAGAGCCTTGGCTTCAGTGTCCTGATTAAATGAAATTTATTTCAGCTCATTTGTCTGTGATAGGAAGATGGTTTTCTACATCTGTTTGTCAAAAAAAAAAAAAAAAAAAGGCAAAGAAACTATTCTGTGCTTACCCATGTCAGCTACATGCCTTGGTCATGTTTTGAGATGTCTCATCATAGACTACTTGCATATTGGCAAGAGCATGGTTGTTACTAATACAGGCACAGCACATCTCTAAGGTCATCAAGGCCAACCATTAGCTTAGCACTGCGAAGTCCACCATTAAGCCATGTCCCACTTATACATCTCTTAAATACCTCCAGGGATGGTGACTCAACCGCTTCCCTGGGCAACCTGTTCCAATGCCTCACAACCCTTTCAGTGAAGATTTTTTTCTGAATAGCCAACTTAATCCTCCCTTGTCACAGCTTGATGCCATTTCCTCTTGTCCTATCACTTGCTGCATGGTGGAAGAGACCAATCCCCATCCCCCTACAACCTTCTTTGAGGTAGTTGTAAAGCGTGATAAGGTCTCCCCTGAGCCTTCTTTTCTCCAGGCTAAACCCCAGATCTCTCAACTGCTCCTCATAAGACTTGTTCTCTAGACCCTTCACCAGCTTCATTGCCCTGCTTTGGACATACTCCAGGACCTCGATGTCCTTCCTGTAGTGAGGGGCCCGAAACTGAATACAGTATTCAAGGTGCAGCCTCACCAGAGCCAAGTACAGAGGGACAATCACTTCGCTAGCCCAGCTGGCCACACAATTTCTGATACAAGCCCCATAACTTATCTCAGGCTCTGACTGCAAGCCAGGGGATTCTTTGTCTTTCAGAAAAGGTTAGAAAGGCCTGTATCTTTCTTTTTTTTTTCCCATTCCCACAAAACCCCAAGATGTGTTTATTTTATGGGACTACCAGGGGACTGGGGGAACTCAAGACCTCACCATGCCTTGTTGAAATTAGAGCTGGCAAAGACAGAGGGGGAAACCTCCTTGAGGTCATCTAGACCTTGCTTTCTCCCTGTGCCCATCCCAACGGGTACAGCAGTGGGAAGGTATTTCAGCTAGCTCTGAGTATTCTCGTGTTAATCCAGCCATACAACTTCTGGGACCTCAGGTAGCTGATTTGCAGCTCCTTTAGCTTGGATATTTCTGTCCAGTGCTGCAGTATGCTGCTTACATGTATCTTCTATGGGAAAATGTTCCCACATCACATGGCAATATTTGCAGGTATTTCAGATGCAGAAAAAGCTTTGAACTTCTAGAGGAGTGACTGCATAAATGGGAGCATCCTAGATATGAGGATTTAATGAAATTGATTAAATGTGAGAAGGGATAGAGAAAGAATAGCATCTCAGATGACTCCAACACTGAGTGACCTAATTCACCTAGATCTTCAATATTCATCATGTGAAATGCAGACAAGACTGTGAAGAAGATTGTTGAGAGATTATTCTTATTTACATAGTAATAAAACAGTGGTAAGAAAGGCTGAAGGCAATCTCTGGGGATTATCTGATCCATCCTTTTCACCCAAGATACTTGTGAGGAGTACTTTGTATTTTTCATATGGTCCTACTGACCTTAGTGAGCACTTCCAGGAGAATCAGGACAACGAACAAATATTCAGGTTGATATGATGTGTGCATGCTCTGGGTAAGCAGGGAGGATAGGGTTGATTACTCCTCAGCAATCAAAACTTTTGAAGCAGGATCCCAGAAATTATGACATCAGCTTACAATTAGCTTAACAATATTATTTGGATTTTTTATTTTATTTTCATTCTGAAAATAATTTTCATTCATTTCATTTTATTTTATTTTCATTCTGAATTTTACTATTTCACAGGAAGTATTTTCAAGCCTTTCTCACAACAAATGAATCCTAAGTATATTTTTTAAAAGACAATAAATATCATATCATTGTAGGAATGGAAACCATATAAAAAAATTCAAAGTATCATTTGTATTTGCACGAGTTTATGAGAGCTAATAGGAGATCAAGCTTGGAAAATGCAGTATTCAGATGTACTAGAGAGGCAAAGCAAAAGAAATACTGCTCGAGGCAGGACTAGGTGTGGGGAGATGAAAAATGACAGAAGGAAAAATAAGGCTGATGATTAGGATATATTTCCTGAAAATCACAACTACCAGATGACTTAGATTTTCCCAAGGGAAAGGGTGGGAAATCTCTTCCCTTTGGCTTTTAATATTGGATAAAGTCCTGAGGGACAATATCACAGAACCCATTATCATGAATGCCAGCTCAGGTTATCATTTTTTGCCTGGAAATAATTTACCCAAACATGCTGTGTGTTGAATTTTGCCCTTTAAGCAATGGCTTTCCCAGCTTGCACAAAAGCATTTAAGCAGTTCCAGCCACCTAATCCTCTAAAGACATTTTTCCAAATGTTCAGCTATTAAAATCCATCCAGTAAAATTCTTGCTGGAAGAAATAAAAGTTCTGGTCAAACAAATCATTTGCTGGGGCATAGTGTTTTGACACTCTCCTCAGTAAACTGTTTTAGCGCATTACTTTAAAGCACTTTAATAACAATAATGATAATGTTAATAGCTACTTTACTATGTTAATTTTCAATTGTATTGTCTCCCTGTGAGAGATGTAATTAAAAGTTCCCAGATTAGCAAAGACACCAAACCTGATATAAAGTCTCATAGAGACTGCATTTTGCATTACACTTTTTATTAATATTATCTGTTTCCAAACCCCTGCTTTCCCTTCTCTGGGAAATGCCATGTTTTTAAAAAAGGTCAGCTGGAGAGAGTAAATGTTTTTTATTAAATACAAACCTTATGGATTTTCACTTCTGCTACATAATGGTTTGCCTGTCATTATGAAGTGGAATTAAATATTTTACAAGGAGAAGAATTTAATACTTTTCGGATGGTGAACAACAAACCTCTCCTGCACCAGATACTTGGACAGTGAGAGCTCTTAAAAATCTTGGTCAATTTTAACTGAAGCTGCCTGCATTAGGTTTCTTTTCTGAGTTGCTTTTGCCATTATTATGTGAAATAGAATAGCTCATGGAAATCCCAGCAAGGTGATTATCATACTGTTTTTAGTGTTAGCCATATGCATAATTACAAATGTTCCCTGTTTTTAACACTTTACAAGAGGAGCCATCTCTTCTTCAGGACATACACAAATTAGGTTCCCATCTTTATATAATATTTCAGGTTTCCTTCAGCAGTCCAAGAACAAGTAGCCCTTTGGAGGACATTTCATTTCATCCACTGCACTGACTCATTTCAGATGCCCATCAATCTGTACCTAGATCTATCTGAGATGCTCCAGTTGTCTCAGAGAATTTCATGGACTTGGCTGATAGAATGTACACCTACAGGACACCCACACCCTTCTGCAGTGGCAGCTGGAAGAAGGTGAGATGTCTGATAGCATCTAAAATTGTAATATTTTTAAGCAGCTGAATCACAAGCCTTATGTCTAGTTTAGGATGCAAATAATCTGTTTCTATTGCAAATAGAAGAAGTAGATTAGACAGTTTGCTTGGATAGAAAACTAAACTGTAGGCAGCTTAAGCAAAAGAAGATAAATTCCTCTTTCAGCATAAAAAGGTATTTTAAAGGTGGAAGAAAACAAATTTTAACAAATTTAACAAAAGAAGAAGCAGAGCAAGGAAGTTAATCAAGGGTCATGCAAGAAGTCTGTGGCAAAGAAGGAAGTGTCATGTATTCTTTCTGAGTCCTGCACCAATGCTTTAGCCATAAAATTAGCCCCTTGTTATGATGGGTTATTATTTTTTTTTTTTTTACCCAAATGGTTCAGCTGGTCCAGTCATTTGGGCAATGCATTAGGAAACTTCATATTTAAGTCTATGTTTCTCTACATATCTCTTTGGGGATGGGGACATAGTAATTTAGTCCAGACCAACTGAGAATTTAGCCTCCACAACACTGAGCTTTACAATACATGACATTTAAGTGTCTGTAACTTTTCATAATATCTACAGATCTAAATTGACCAACCTTTGGTGTCATGCTCGGAGCTACTAGGAAACATCTTACTATGCTTGGTAAACACAGCTATGGATCTTTGCTTCAGATATGGTGAGAGGAAAAGATGTCTAAAACTCAGTTCGTAACACATTACCAAAGGTAAGGGAATGTGAATGCAGTTTCTTCTGTGTGGGGACATGATTCAATTCCAAGCCCTTAGTACCAACAGAAATGTGCTAGGGAAGTCAGTGTTGGAAGAATTTGTTATCCCCTCCTCTTGAGACCATTTCATTTTCTTTGTTTTTTTTGGGGGGGTGGGGATTTTGTTTTCTTTATTTTTTTCTTGCGCTAGAGAGAAGGAAGTCCATGAATGTCCAATGGTGTTGGTCAAGATTTAAGAATTGTCTTATTCCATTTGAATAATTCATAAAAGAGGTGTAAAAAGCCCATGGGAAAACTCCTGGAACTTAGACTTCATTCTTTTGAGGCAAACCGAAAAAGACTGCTGCTGAGTTATGCTTTCCTTTGAGCTGTTTCTCCATTCTGGCCCACCTTTAAGTGTCAGTTTGACCTGACCTACTAGGCTAAAAACAGAATCATTGACCCAGCTTTTCACTCTCTGCTACAGCCTCTATTTTGGTGGTCAGGACTCATTAGGCTATGTTAGCGAGCTAAGAAGACCAGGGCACTGGTCTTCTTAGTGCAATATCTAAATTTGTAGTACAGTATCTAAATTTGAATACTTTTCTCCAGACGAGGCTTTACAAAAGTAGGTTACTCATCAAGATGATTTTGTAGTAGTGCATCATAGCTGACAAATAAGCAACTTATGGTCCGCTCAGATATATCTTTGAAGAACTTCTAGCTAACCTCTCATTCTACATCTCTACCTGTGTAGTTATTTATCCCTGCTTAAAAATCTTCCATCTAATCTTAGCCATCAGAAAGTTTCTAGTTTAAGCTGATCAGCTATATTGGTTCAACGGATAATTGAAAAAAAAAAAAATCAGAATCTCCAGAATTACCTGCAATGCAAAAATATGTGGGATATATCATCCTATGAAAGTGTCTACCCCCTGTCCAAAGAGTCCTAGCTGACTGCTAAACCAGACACCTAATTTTCAAATGCCTAAATTTATATGCAATAAAAATCTTCTGAACAGTGTAGAACTCCATTTGTCATTGAATTGCATCCAAGTTTCCCCCCTGGGTTTCTCCAGTTTTTCAAGATCCTATTGAATTTTATCCTGTCCTCCAACATAGTCACAACTCCTGTCAACACATCTGATTTCAGAGCCTGAATGCTGAATTTCATTCTTGAGTGCAATCTGCATATCCAACCCATTGGAGAGAGGAGGTGTTAATTCCAACATGTCTAAAATCTGTGGATATGCAGAAGACAAAGTTCTCCTATAACCACTGTTTGCAGAAGGTTTTCTTTACCTCAGGCTGTACGGATTCTGTTATTCAGTTTTAAATATCTCCATCTGATTGAGTAATGTTAACAATTCCAGCTTCTGACTTGGGTCTCCTTGTACATTTTTGCATACATTCTGCTCTCTGGAGGACTCACGAACTTCTGCTGAGTGTATATTGCGCCTACCCCATGACAGACGGAAGGATTTAGGCTATACTGCAACTCAGTACTTCCCAACCCGCTTTCTCTGCATTAGGGTTTGCACTCACGCAGCTCTGGGCAACCTTGTGACTTTCATGAGGTCCCATTCATAACATTAATTTTACTCATCCAATGTTTTGTCTTTGTTCCTTCCCTACTATGAACGTTGTGTTCAAACCGAAGGCATGTTTCATCTATAAACTAAAAAAGAAAGTCTTGAGATATTTCGCAACAGCAGTGCAGCAAGCTTAGTGTATGATTGGAATCAAGGTTAAGGCAAAAATTAGACCCAGGTAGTCTGGTGATAAGTGAAGGAGAATATAACGCCCCTAAAATAGTTGAGGGCAGTAAAGTACATCCATGGCAATTATTTACCCCTACGTAACCAGGATTTTTTTAATGTGCAGCCCAGACTTTCTACACCGTAACTTAAGAAAAACTGATACTAACAGGTATGGATTTCCTTGGTGTGGTTTCCAAATGGATTTTTTTCCCTGCTGCATCAAGAACAATAGGACCTTATACTTCCCCAAAGACATTTTATTCCCTACTATATATGTGCTTTTTAGTACTTTAGAAACAAGGGCAAAATGTTGCTCTTTAGAGATCACTGAAATTCACTTTTCACACTAAGAACATCTGTATGGTATACAGTGTTTCTGCTGTCCATTGAATTTTATTCTGTACAAGTATCCAAATACAATGTTATGCCAGTCACAAAATACCGAGCCTGAAAATTAATAGCAGTGGGAGCCTATGTGTTGCCTCCTTCTCTTACCTAAATATCATTATCTTGTATTTACGGCCCCTCAGAATCTGTAAGACCTGAGGGACAGTTTTTTCTTGTTTATTCTACATGCTCTGTGTGTTGTTTTTTTTAAATTCTGTCATGTCCCATATAATTGTAAGCTGTCTCTTGAGAATCTGTGGTCTGTTTTCATACAATTTCCCATTATTTTTGGTCACTATATGTATTTATACATTTTTTTCTTTGCAAAAATAACAGCATAAACAAAATAAACTTTGCCATGTGAAGCACTTAGTTGGCATCTTCTCTGAAATTCACACTTGGTATAAATTTATTTTTAAGGCCAGAAAAAAGTATCTAAAACTTTCTTGTAAAGAAATGAGTTAACACTTTATATTTTTGGTTTCATGCATATCTTTCTCCTAAATTTATGATGGCCTTAATCAGAGGACAGCCTTGTTCCATTTATTATAAATTTAAGGTTGTGATTCAGTTTCTCAGACTAGGATGTCTGCTGCCATTTGAGGTGGCTGAGGACATCTTGCCATGTTGCACTGCAGACAGGTGTCCTCTCAATCTCACGTCATATTTGCCATCCTCCAGTGGATGTCAAATATCTTGCTGTGTCTCAAATTACACTAAATGTTGAGTAAAATGACCCCCATGGCTAGCAAATTACCGAGAGGGGTAATCTTGCCCTGCTGCAGGCTTTTAAAGTTCTACCAACTAGACCTCACCAAGTCACCAATCATCACAGGTTCACAGAATCACAGAATATCAGAGTTGCATGGAACCCACAAGGATAACTGAGTCCAGATCCTGGCTCCACAGAGGACTACCCAAAAAACAGACCCTATGTCTGTCTGAGAGTGTTGTCCAAATGATTCTTGAGCTCTGGCAACTCGGGGCCTTGCCCACCTCCCTGGGCAGCCTGTCCCAGTGCCCGACCACCCTCTGGGCGCAGAACCTTTCCCTAACACCCAGCCTGACCCTCCCCTGTCCCAGCTCCATGACATTCCCTAGGGTCCTGTTGCTGTCCTCAGAGAGCAGAGCTCAGCGCCTACCCCTCTGCTCCCCTCCTGAGGAAGCTACAGGCCGCCATGATGCCTCCCCTCGGCCTGCTCTGCTCTGGGCTGAACAAACCAGCTGCTCCTCATATGCCTTCCCCTCTAGACCCTTCACCATCTTTGTTGACCTCCTTGGGACAGTCTCTAATAGCTCTTGGACCTCTTCTCATGTGGAAGCACAGACAAGTACACATACACATCTTGGCATCTCAATCTGCAAAGAAAATCCCATCCATGCATTATGGCTGCACCATCCAGGTCCCACATAAGCACCTAAAAGAGTAGTGTGAGAAATTTCACACCATGTGAAAAGTTGTGGTCAGATTAAATAAGTAACTGTTAAACTGTGGATTTTTGCGGGGGAGTTTGGTGGCTATTTTGGCTTCCAGTGGTTCTCTATAGAACTTTGGGCCAGCTCCTCATCTGGTGTAAACAAGTAATATTGTATTTTGGTTGTAACTAGGTTCTGAATGAGAAGATCCAATCCCGTGCTTGGTTTTCCTTCTGAAAAGTTTTGCAGTAGAGGCTTTGCTTTACTCTGGTTTGTACAGCATGCAGCACAATGGAACAGTCCTTAATATCTGCAGTAATCAAACATTATTAGAGAGAGTTAATGGCAGATGGATAAGGACAGTTGGAAACAAGCACATCTCCTCGTTCATATGTGGAATTTCTTTCCTAAATTTGCATTCTCCTTTTCTCTTCATGACTGGGTTACAAACTTAACAGCACATTTAAAGCTCGAAATATGTATGATTTTGTAAAGGAAACAGTGGCCAAAGGGCTTAATCTGTAAGAACAAAAAAACACCATGATCCTGGAAGTCGGTTGTGAGTGACACATTACAGAAATAAACTCAAAGTGACATTCTAGTAAAAACACAGTTGTCTTCCTAAATCTCAAGCTAACTCAGGACTACATCTCCTTGGCTTTTTGAAGACTTGAAATATTCTTATAGTCACAAAGACAGGTTAGATGTCTTGCTCGAGGTTACCCAGGAAACCTGTAGCATAGCTGGAACTTGAACAAGTCCAGTCACTCCCAGTCCAGCCCCTTAACCACAGGACTTTTAGCAGCGTTAGCCACAACAGCTGTTGGACTTGGCTTTGCAGTTGTGGGAATCTGATGAGAGAAGAAGTGAGGGAGAAGAAAACAGTAAGGGGGAGGGAAACAGGAAGAAAATATAGGTACATTTTTTTATTATTTTTTTTTCTTTTTAAACAGAGGGAGAAATTCATAGTTTGCAGAACAATACATGCTGGATCATTAAAATGCAGCCAAGGTTGATGTTGTCAGGCACTGTGGTCATTTACAGAGTTAGAGCCAGAATACAATGCTGGCACAAGGTTTTATTGTTTCCTGTACTTGCTGGGTTTGCTCTCGTAAACATGCCATTCAAGTCAGCATGGTAGTTACATGTTATTAAGTGGCAGGTCTGTGTTTAGGAGCACGGTCAGGATCCCAGACTCAGAGCAGTTACAATTTAGAGGGGTTCATGGTTTCTCCGAGCTGTCTTGAAGCAGGATGAGGCCTGCTTCAGATGGCTTGACAGCTCACCGTCCTGCTCCACCCTCCTCAGCCTCATGCTGCTGAGTCTAATCTTTTTTTTGAGGGAACTTTGATTGGAGTTCAGATACCTGTTTCCTGACGGGTGATAATTCACTCGCGTCACTAGGATTGGAGCCAATGTGCTCTTACTGAAGAGGCAAAAGGAGTGCTGTCTTGGAAAAAGAAAAGAGCCCATCCCTTCCACCATTCTGTCTCCAACTGGGACAAATGTACTACTCACCAGGCAACACAAAAAAAATGAAACCCTTGGAAACGCTTTGAGATAGCATTTTCTCTTAGCGTATTATTATATCTATTATTGTCTATGGAGTTTAGAACAACAATAACTGTCAATAAATTTTTGGGGAAAGTAGGTCTCAGATCATAATGAGATAGTAATTACACGATGTGTGAATTATGATGCCTGTTCCAAAAAATAAATAAAAAAAAATCGAGGTTTAGAGAAGAACTGATCTCATCTAATTTTAAAGTTAGATCTCTGCTGCATCCTGTAACTAACCTCACACAAGGAATGATTTCTTCAAGCTGTCTGTCTGCTTTTCCTAGGTGATGAAGTAGGAAAATTAGTATGTGGTCCTACCTTGTGGTCTCACTGTAATCCAAATTCTGGCCATTCTTGACATTTACAACTTTAGCTCAGAATTATCATCCTATTCTTACTGTACAAAATCCATACAGCTGGCCATCTTAGCCATAGCTGAAGTGACTTGACTCCTTAAAGGAAACCTCATCCAATCTCGGAGAAACGTTCTTCAGATTCTGAAAATTCTGCTTTTTAAAAAATATAATCATAACAAATCAATATATATTTTTTCTTTCTGGATAGGAAGCAGAATTGCCAAGATAGTAAGAAGCAAGGGAATTTCAAGCCTGAACAGAAGTACGAGGTCTAGGAAATGCCATCAGAAAGCTTGTTCTCATGAGATCTCCAACTCAGTTTCATAGTCTCATGAGATCTGGAGACGTCATCTAACTTTTGTTAGATTTTTTATTAATAATCATTCATAAATTAGGTTTTTGTCTCCACAAAAGCTTTACATCTTAGGTGGCTCCTCAGAAGTGCCATGCAAGAAAGCTTTCCAGGTGCCTAACCAACATATTCCAGAAACAGTCTCCTTATTCACTAAACAACGTCTCCAAACACAGAAGTAAAAATATTTGTTGAAATCTAAAAAGATATAAAGTATGGAAGGGCACGTTCCAGAATCCTTTATACAAGTCTGTAGAAAGCCTTTTTATTTACTAGAAGTTGGCTTGTACCCATGTGAAAAGATGAAAAAAGCAAAAACCAAAAACAACAACAACAACAAAAAAAAAAACTTGTGGATCAGCTCTTTAAAACAACCAATTAGGAAGTGAAACAGTGTTTTGCAATCCTAAGGATGCAGGAATACCAGCCAAGCAGCATTCCAAGTATTTCTCAGGCTTTGCACTTAACTCCAAAAGCTGGTAGAAATGTTTTGCATTACTGAAAATTAGAAAAAAATATATAAAAATTTCCATTTGATATTTCAAATTAGAATTAATTCAAAATTGAAATATTTCAAAATACTTATAAAAAGGATCAGCTTCTGCCATCAACTCATCCCACCACCACCTTCCTTCTGGATAGTACTGCCATTTAGGGATCTCCTCAGTTCTCTAGGTCAGTGTAAAACAACTTAAGGCAGATCTAACAGACGGTTTGAACTAAGAACTGTAACTGATGAAGAGCAGAAAAATATGCTGACACAAAGTCCATGTGTAAGGGCAAGACTTGAACCATGGGTTACTGAGGTCTCTCATCCAATCCTGTCCAGACCACACAGAACTGCAAATTAAAGGCCAGCCCTCAAGGGACTCTCAGAGCATTCAGTGAATAAAGAAACAGCTGAAGGCACAAGGAAAGGATCAGCATCTAAAGGGTGATTGACTGCCTCCTTTGCCTATGTTGAAGGGAAAGAGAGGGTGAATTTAACTGAATTTAACACCCATTCCCATCTCTTTTTAGCATAGGTCTCTATTGTTGTTATTACAAGAGCAGTGATAGCCTGGTCTTTCTTAATTCTTACCTCCACCGAGGACCCAGATAAAAATAAATGTCGGACCACTGCCACCAGCCAGCATCACTGAAAACTTCTGGCCTTGCTCCTTGTCTTCTGCATCTACCCAGGGCCATGCAGACCCTCCCTGGTCACCCCCTTCTCCTCTAAGCCACTGCTGAAACCTGTGTTTATTGACACAGTAAAGATGCGGTGAGGAGGCTCTGGCTCTGAACAATTACAGCTGATGTAATTAACATCAGGGCCTGTGAAATAGCAGGATTTTCTATGCATTAAGAGCAGCCTGACAGCAGCCCTATAACCCTTAAAGTGCAATGACTTTTAGTAAGGGGACATGCTAGGTATGTTCCAAAGGCTGTTGAAGTCAGCAGGAAAGGACTTTTTGATTTCCGTGTGCTTTGGATGAGACCCAGAGAGAGCAATGGGTTAAGTCAGGGACACTCTTTCTCACACAGCTGAAGCTGCAAACTCAGAATTGCCTGTATTTACTGAGCAGAAGTGAGTGCCGGTCAGGAAGACAGCTGAGCTTTCCTTTCCTCTATAATTGTTTGCCTTGTTTTGGAGCCTAAAGCAATAGAGTAATTCCATGACAAAATTCTGGGTCAGAAAAGCTGAAAAAGCAAAAATTGTGACTGACTGAAAACCTTCTATCATTCCCCCCCCAAGCTTAAGAATTTCATTTATATTGTCTGGATTTAATTCACGGTCTCTGCCACTCATCTATTTGAAATGCTGTAGTAAAAGTTTTTGCTGGGTGAGTATTTGTTGTTTTTCTTATCAGCAGATTTATTAAGAGGTAAAGGCTCTGGCACTCTACACCCTGAGCCCTGCATGCATCCAGAGAAAATCAGTGATGACCACAGAGCTCAGAAACCTCAGAGCAGGGTCTGGGCTTCATTACCCTGGATTCCTGAGAGTGAAGTAAGCAGGAAGGATCATTACATGGACCCATCTAGCATAATGGCCATGTGGTTACGTCTGGGTGTACATTTTTCTGCCTTTGCACTTAAGGAACGTTTTCTTATGTCCTGCAGCCTCAGATCCTCAGCAATCCTTTGGTGTACTAAAACAGGGCATGAGCCTCCAGTTCCCACCAGTTCCAGACCTGAGCTTCTCAACAGACCCACTCAACCCTTGCCCAGCTTCAGAGATGTTGATTTGTCACACAGACATCCTTGCTCTTCCTTCAGGCTTATAAGTGATGTTTTGAGATACTATATGAAGCACCATATTGGCTGAACTGAGCTTGCAGATCCTTGTCCCCTACCAGGATCCACCAAGGGTTTCATAAAGTGGGTTTCCATTATTTTAACACTTTCCAAAGTGATGCTTGAAGAAGCCAAAGCCTTACCCATTCTTGTCTGGATGGACCGCATTGGGGTGTTGGCAGGACCACCCATTGCACCAGAACAGTCAGAGAGGAGTAAATAACTGCAAAAGTCAGGATGACACCAGTCACAAAGGGTGTGCAAGCACTGCCACCCATCTTCAGCATGATGGCTGGAGTCTCAGAATGCTCACCCCAGAAACACAAGTCCCTGGCTTCAATTCATGGAATAGTTTGGATTAGAAGGAACCTTAAAGATCATATGTTCCTTCCTCACCTTCAGTGGTTCCAGCCATACCTCCATCTGCCCTTGAGAACATCCCAAATATCGGAATTGCTCCTACACAGTAACATCAGTAGCTGCTACACAGAAGGGATGCAAAAATCATAAGGTCAGAAGAAGACACACAGGATTGGAGTCTACAGCCTTATGATTAGGATGCATTGATCTCAGAAGCATTCTGGGATGGCAAGAATTTGAATAGTTTTTTACATTGAATGCAGAATTTTATTTTTTTTTTCTCAACATCAGAGATTAATACACTCACTTGAGTTTTTGTCACCGACAACCAGCCTTGCCGGTATAGGACTATGGAGAAAACACAGATGACAGAGGAAAGGAGGGAAGGAAAATCTCTTTGGAAGTTAAGATAGCAAAAAAAGGTGCTCCCACGAAACTGGGTACATTCAAACTTAAATTCATACATACAGGTTTTCTCTGATCCCCCAACATCCCCCTGCTGTGACTTTGGATACCTGCACAGCACCCAGTTGAAATCATGGTGCCTATTTCAAATGTCCAGAAGATACAGTTAATTTTCTGCTCAACAGGAAAGATCAGTCACTCACAGGGGAGAAGAGATTCATCTGCTCCAGCTTGATCAAGAAAGAAGTCTGGGCAGGGTCTGAATAACATTTTGATGCCTTCTGTGGATATCTTCAAGGCTACATATAAAGCACAGTCCTCATCATAATGAGAATATAAGGGCTAAAGATGATTGTGGCTCTGCTGGACCAACAAGATCTGCCAAAATACAGGCAGAAGGTGAGAAATTAATCACTCTACTATCTCCCCAGAAGCTAAGAGATGGTGTCATATCTCAAGAAGGGTGACACAAGGAAGGTGTGAAATGCTTAAAGGTCTACAGAACACATGAAATATTGCATTATCAATTGCATCATTTGTGCAACTAGTTAAAATTACCACCTTCCCTGCACTTACCCACCCATACAAATACAGACATAAGACCAAAATGACTTTCCCCAATTCAAACTAACGAATTTTCTATTCTGTCTCTCAACAACAGTAAAAACCTTAACAGAGACCCCATCTCTACATAAAGAACTGGTAGCATCTCTTCCTGATGTGAGGTGGAAGGCAGAAAATATCAAAATAGTTTGTCCAGATAGCTTCTATATTCCCTGCATAGGAAAAGCAAGAAACTGATGAAGCCTGATCTTCTGAGGTTTCCAACCCTAGCTACAGACCTGAGAGGTTTGGCTTCATTTGGAGACCTTCTGAGGTGAAGAACTGAGCATGCAGAAATGTTCGATGTCACCCCAAAATTTCCAGAGCTTTGGTACTCTGCTGGTTCTGATGCTGCCCTATTTCATAAGGCTCTACAAAGCAGATCAGGGTCCATTAAGACTGACAGCTTGTTTTCTCTGCAGATTGATGTTTTCAAAAAATGTAATATATAATACAATTCTACTGGGCAGCACTTGCTTGGCAAGTAATAAGAGATTAATCTACTGTTTGTTTCAGATGTAGATGTTCAGGCTTGTAACTAGGAAACAGAGATCCCAGGAAAACCTGTATGTGTGTATATGCATACGTGCATGTGTATTTTTATATGTATATTAAAAATAAAAAAAAAAAATAAAAAAAAAAGATTGCTCTCAACATTCATGCTATCTGGCATATTTGTATTTTTATATCATAAGTGAGTTTATACTCCATGACGGCTTGTGAATAAAACTTGCTTCTTGCTTTGCCTGCCTGATGCCAGCATAATTGGCACCTTACAAGCAAATATGTTCACTTACTGATGCTTTCAGCTCAAAAGTTAACATTTTTGTTGCAACTGCTCATTTTGCCTCTTCGTTACAGGGCCAAGTGCCTTTACAGATGCTGATTTCAATGGTACAGTGCTGATTTACACCAATGGAAAGTTTGGTCTGGAGTCATGTGTGTTTTCCTAATTTTATTAGAATATTTTGTTGTTTTTCAGTGATACAGGGAGAAAAGAAAGCTCTAAGCCAGCAACAGTAACTTGCCACTGTGAACATGAAAAAGAGGAGGGTGGAATAGTTGGGTGGAGGAAGATCCTAGCCCATTTTAAACTTGTAAATTTAAAGTAAACAGACGGATCACAAGGGAAAAGAGAGAGAGAGGAGGAGGAAAAAAAGAGGAAAAAAAAAAGAAAAAAAAAGTACACATGCTCAGCAAAGTTCCCGTGCACTCTGAAGATTGCTGATGCTTAAAGATTGAGAGACCCCAGATTTCATTTCTTGGCAGCTCAGGCAAGAAGGATGGTCTCCAAGGAGCTGCCGTCTCAGGCTGCAGAGGTGAGTAGCCAGAGGTTTATCCTGAAGGCTACTGGGCCTCTTAGAAGTTGGCATTCTTTCAGCATGAAAGATGGTAAAATATTAGCACTTTAAAAAGACCATGTCTCACACGGCAATAAATCTAAATGCTATCAGATGCCAGCATGTCTATCAATAATAAAGACAGATGTGTGAGAAGCTCTTATGCACACACAAGCATAAGCAGCCTGAGGGTGAGGGGGTGATGGGAAAGAAGGAGGGGGCCAAAAAGGAAGGAATATTTCCAGGCTCAGACATTTGAAGCCTGCATCTCCAATAAATCTTCCAAGCAGCAGGCTCAGGCCAGATCTTCAGCGCTGATTTTTTGTTTCTTCCCTTACATTAAAGCAATTAACATCTGGCCACAATCGTGGAGGGTGGGGGGAGTGTAAATAAAAAGACTGGATTCGGCTTAAATGCAGGTGCCAGTTTGAACAAGGATCAACATCTGGCTGAACTGGAAAGCGGGTCTCTCCTTTTTCTCTCCCTTCCAGTTTTCACAGAAAGCATGTCAGGGAAGAGGTTTCTTGTCTGCTTTCCTAAGGAAATGAAGCTTATGCAATCACGTAGTGTGCCTATGTTTTGGCCTCTTTTTGAATTCATAAGCCAATTTGAACCAGTTTTGACAGAGTTTTGTGTATCTGGAAAATTAAGGTTCTGATGTTAGGATGAAAATAGCTATTTGGACAGTGGATTGCTATTAAAAGAAATTGTTGTATCTCTTTACAGGTACAGAAAAAATGCGTGTTTTGTTTGTTTGTTTGTTTTTCAGAGCAGAGCTGCAAAAATTCACCTAAACCTTGGGACATGAATATATACGTAGGCAGTCAGGCTTTCTCTACTATGGGGCTCACAACAGTGGGCAGGTGGAGAGACTTTTTCTAAGACATAGGCAAAGATGAATTAGTTTCCTTGAGTCAAGGTCAGCTCCACCAGGACAATATCATTTGAACTTTACTCATTCCTGGATAACCCTTCCTATGATAAGATTGATGGTTTACTCAGTGTTCAAATAAACCGAGAGGAGAAAGAGCAAGACAAAAAAGTCAAGGTGGTTGTGCAGGTTGATAATTTACTCACTGTGGTTTTGGATAGGAGAAGACAATGAGCTTTCTGGGTATTGTTCCATGAATGGTACAAACAGCAAGTCCTTTCTGGCATGTTTGTGTCAGCTGCCTGGATCTTCTGTGCTCAGATTCCTCCCTGAAGGTTAAGACTTATAATGGTGTTGCTCCTGTTTGGCCTCTCTCATGTCTCATAGGACTACATTCTTGGCCTATGCTTATGAAACATGTCTTTCTGACCTCTACCCATTTGTCAAATTTGGATAAAATTACCGCGGAACTAAAAAGCTGGGGGAGATAGATGAGAATAAATGAAGACAGACAAGGCGAGCTCATCCATTCTTTGGCCCTTGGAAATCCTGATTGCACTTATTGTTTTCTTCTAGTCTTCAATTCTCTTCTTTCAATAAAACCATCCTCCATCCTTGTTTTGGCTCCAATGCCTGTTAGTCATGTTCCAAACTTGGCATTTCCATCAACCACAATAGACACATACTATTAAAACTTCCCAAAACTATGAACCTCTCTTCTTGGGGGCTGACTCACCACCACCACTCACAGCAGAACACCTTCAGATTTTGGAGCGGTTTTGATCACATTTCTAATGAGCAGCCCCTTGGGCTCAAATATTCTTTGTTTGATCATGATCTTCTCATGCTAGAACATTTCACACAAATCCTCCTGGCTGCTTTTGAACTGCAAGAGAGTGACACTGGTAAACAAAAACATGTTGGATTGTCACGCTTTCTTATAAGGCAATAGGAAAGATCTCTCTAGGATGGCTGTCTGAAGACAATCTATTTGCTCTGCAAAACCAGCCCAAAACTGAGATTTCAGGAGAGAAAATGAAAATTAATTAAAATAAAGATTATTGTACAAATACCAGAACCTGCTTAACCAGCTTCACTTGTGCTGGTCAGAAGCATTGAACTTTTCACTTTGTTTTCAGCTGAAATGCAACCAATTAGCAGCAGTACAGGAGTGGTAAATACCTTTATGGAGCGGTCACTAGAGAGCACCAAATAGCCACACTGTCCCCTTGTGTCTTGCCCATGTGGAGAAGGAATTACAGGTACTGAAAAAGGTTGTGATTTACCACTTGTCTCTATCTACTTCCACATATGTCCCTAGGTCTAGAGCCCAGCATTTCTTTGGGGGGTTACTGTCTATCTTTTGGGGGATTTTTTTTGTTAGCGAGCAGTAAAAAAAAAACAAACAAACAAGAAAAAACAACAAAAACAAACAAACAAAAAACAAAAAACACACACACAAAAAAACAAAAACAAAAAAAAACACAGCATGACCTAAGAACAGAGTTCAGAAGCAGTTAAGGAGATTTAGGTCCTTGTCCTTGTAACAGAAGAGTACTGGCATTCCTCTAAGGAGGGCCACAAGATGATGGAGGGCCTGGAGCATCTGACACATGAGAAGTAGCTGAGAGAGCTGGGACTGTTCAACCTGGAGAAGAGGAGGCTCAGGGGGATCTCATCCATGTCTATAAACACCTGAAGGAAGAGCATAAAGAGGATGGAGCCAGGCTCCCTTTAGTGGTGCCCAGAGACAGGACAAGAGGCAATGTGCAAAAACAGAAATAGAAGAGATTCCATCTGAACTTTGGAAACACTTCTGCACTGTGCAAGTGAATGAGAACTGGCACGGGTTGCCCAGAGAGGTTGTGGAGTTTCCTTTCTCAGAGATACTCAAAAGCCATTTGGACATGGTCCTGGGCAACCGGTCATAAGTGTCCCGGATTGAGCATGGGGGATGGCAGGTGACCTCCAGATGTCCCTTCCAGCCTCAGCCATTCCGTGATCCTGTGGTTCTGTGAAATGCTTCCTCTAGTTCTAATCTTCAACAGAGCCTTTTAGTGATGAACAGGTCTACGTGGCTTTCCAGAACACATCTTGTGGGGAGGTTGAAGACTTCAGTGATATCTGAGCATTTGAGTGTCTCCTCTGTTACTTTGTTCAAAAAAGGCTAATCTGATCATGGGAGTACTGGATTGGCACTCACCAATTGCAAAATTATAGCTCCCCTTCCCCTTTTCTTCCCTTTCTCATTCCAAATCTTTCCTTAGTGGTTTCTCTCCTGAAGTGTTCTCTGGACTGAGGTTGTGTGTGTTTGTAGGTGGGAACAGTCTTGTAACTCAACTAATTATGTCTCAGAACTGCACGAGTGGCTCAAGTGTGCAGTGTGTCTCAATGACAAGTACTTACCTAGTGTTCTCTCTTTTTGCCCTTTATCCTGCCCCTCATAACAGCCTCCTCGTATCACAGCAGCTTTCTCCTGCCTTCCCCTTCCTTAGACACACATCTTCCTTATTGTACCATGTCAAGTAATGGCAGTGTGAGATATTAGATATCCTGGACAATATCTGGAGAGTTCATTATCTCGTTCACTGGTTCGCTCAAGCAGCACTAATCTTTTCTACACTAAAAAAACTGGGAAAAAGGGTAAGCAGAAGATTTGTGTGTGTGCAGGAGAAGGAGGAAATGAGATGGGAGATCCTCACTGACCTTTCTGTAACACATCCGACCCTTATATTGTAGCCTTCTTTTTCAGTTGCTTGTGCCAGGTCTTCTAGTTTCTCTCAAAGGCACCACTCTAGCAGGGATTGCAATCTACCAGAAGCCACCATCCCAATACAGCAACCTGACTGTACCATCCCATTGAGATTAGTGTGATTATTATTTTAACAGGCAAGGTCTGAGCTCTTTAGCTCTGTTTTATGAATTGCATAAATACTGGGATGATAGGTTTGGTCTACAACCCTCAACAAGATGGTTCAGTCCTTCCTCGTTGCTTGTTGCTTTGCCCATAATGACTATGAGCACGGCTCTCCTGAGGAGGCACCATGATGTAATCCTAAAAGTGGATTTACACCAGATCAGATGCTCTGGACTAAGCTCCCTTGTGCAGTCTTTCTCCTAAGTAAACCCACTGTGCTGCTTACCTCAGGAGAACTGTGGGGTGAGCAAAGGCTGCATGCTGGCACCTACCACAGTCACCAGGGTGCTGCAGACCCACAGTAATCCATATGCCTTCTCAGTCTACACACATGGCACTCCTTCTCCTGTGACTGTTCTCTTTGGCTACCTTTACGTCTCCCTCCCCATTGCAAGGGGAGTTTCTGAACATTACCGCAGCCCCAGCACTAAGGTTTATGTGAAACCATGTTCTGTTCAGAGAGGCTCTCTGCAGGCTGGAGTGAACCGCTCAACTTCTTGGTTTCCCAGTTTGTGAGATATCATGGTGTCAGGATGTCACAGCTCTGATACATCAATTAGCAGGCAGACAGAGGCCAAAACACTAAGCCAAATTAGAGACATTGGCTTTCTTTTTGGCATGAGAATGCATGATGTAGTACAGACCTTCTGCCCTCACAGCAACAAAATCAAAATAGGACAACCAGCTTTTTACGACACATAGAGCATAGAACTGAAAAGTTTCACTAAGTTATGACATTATTTTTAAATGGTAATGGTACAGATGCAACAGATAGAGAGGAGAGTTGGCAATGCACAACAGGTTGTGGGAACATGCTGTAGGAGTCTTGGAAATCAGCCCTGGAAATCAGTCCCCTTCTAAACTGCAAACTCAGGACCTCACGTCATGAATTCCCTCGCTCTTCTTTTAAAATATAACTCTTTCCTTCAGCAGCCTGTGATCTGCAAGAAATGCAAAATGACTTCACAGTGTCTAAACTGTTAGATAATATTACAAGGAAATACAGGAACTATATGTTCCTTGATCAACCTGGAGCTTAGCACATACAGGGGCACATCAGACATTAATAGCAATAAAGATGATGCCACAGAACAGACAAGATCTGGCCTGTGGATCCTAAGTCCTATGACTCATTCTTCTAACCAGTGTTGATGCAAGAGCAACAAGACAGGGTGATACAGATGGTTTTATCATTATCTGGATGAATTCTGTCTGGTAGAATTAGTCATGCATGAAGACATGCCAATGAACACTTTCTACCTTCTTGTAGCGACACTAAGGGGCACTGCACATTTTCACAAAGAATAATGCTACTTTAAGAAATATTTTAGAAATATGTACAATTTTATCTCTTCCCTAGTATGTTCCTCAAATCATCAAGTAGAACACTAGCCTCATACATTTTCTGCTCCAACAGAAAATCCATAGTAGAGTGGGATGGAGATACAGTTGCATAATTTAAGGCTGGAAACACAACACCCTTAGGGTAGTTGTTCATTTCTGAGATGATAAATATAGAGTTATTAATGAAATGTTAACTCTGAACCCTAATAATGTTACAGAATGTTAGACACTCCTACAGAGATTGTCTAACAGCTCACTATTATCAAGCCCTTTCTGTTATTCCTTTCTTTCTGATTTCTCTTACTCTTTTGTCACTCTGATCATTTGGATTCATCTCTCCTTTATGCTATCTTTGATGCTGATTTAACCCCTTAGAAAGTAGATTAAGCTTACTGAACTGACCAAAATCTGACTTAGCAAGGGTAAAAAAGAAGGATTGTTTTCAAATGTATACATGAAATGTATTAGCTTGCAGAGGGATCAGATAAATGCCAGAGCCAATGAAAAAGAGGAAAGAAGAATGTATGACTGAGAAAGAAAAGGGGATGTGCAGTGGGAGGAATAGGAGAGAGAGGCGGTTGTGGGCTGTTTGATTTTCCCAGCCATTTCTTTTAGCAGCATCCTAACTCTAAACATGGTTGACTTTTAAAAACTGACCAAAGCAATATAGAAAACAAATGAGCCCCAAAAGGCCTGAGAAGGCTGCAGTGAGTAGAGAGGGTCCAATGAGCCACCTCTGGAAGTGACACCATATTCCTTTCGGGAGAGTTCTGTGCTCCCCAGGGATCCCCATGATAACACAGCTTTGTTGCAAAGAATCAGGGAAGAAAAAGGCATGAGACTAATACACCACAGAGCTGAAGCTGAAAAAAATGAAAAGAAGAAGAAAAAAATACATTTTTAGACCACTTGTCCTTGAAGACAAGCAAATATATGAAGTGAAACAAAACATGTCATGCAAAAAGTTAGAAGGAGAAACAAGTAATTTTGGTGTAATCAAGGTACAATTATTACAGGTTTTCAAGTGGGAAGATAAAAACTGAACACTTGGATTTGTTTGGGGTTTGCATAGACATTTTTGGTTTAATTATTTTTACCCATTTAAGATTAAACACTTTATATAGACTGGATGTCAGGCACTATGGAAAATCTAAAAGTTTTCTTCTGAAAATCTGAAAGTGAACAGCTTTGAAATGTCTCCCTTTTTTTCTTGGCTGAAACATTTTGCCAAATTTGAAATGAATTTTTCAAACATATTTTGTTACCTCCCACACATCTCAGATGCTGAACTTTAACATATTTATTGCTCATCAAAAATGTCACCAGCTCCTGTCCAAAATATACTTCTGTGATGCCAAAAAGAAATCTTGAAATTGAATAACAGCAGTGAACTAATTATATATGTTTGCAATATGATGTGACAGCAAAGGAGCTATGAATTTGGGAAGATAAATCACAGTTTATACAGTGAGATCATGCAGGGTGAAACTCAGCAAAATTGTAGCACCAACCTAGATTATGATTTGCAGTCTAGCTGAAGACCTATTTCAGACTCCGCAAGTAACTTCTTTCACTCCACTGCACATCAGTAAATTTTGCTCTTGCAGTAAACTGCTGGTGGTCCTAGACACCTCAGTCAGACCAAAAGACTGGGACTTGTTCACACGTTGTCCTGATCCATCTGCCCCAGGAGCAGATGTCACCAGTTGTATCAGCTACCTCTTTGAAAGGCAACCACCACCTCCTGACCCTAGTTTTAGCAAGCTAAACTGAAGGTATGAGTCCTTTCAGACCCCCATCATTCACAAGGATCCATATCATGTAAATTATTTGAGATTGTTTGGATTGCAATGGATTAGGAACTGAACAGAATGATACACATTGATGCTGCCAGAGGCAACAAGAGCCTGTTCTGAGGGTATGGCGAGACAATAGTTAACAAGTGAACAAGAATTCTCATTTTCTTGTTGAGATATGCTCCTTGTATGTCTAGTGCAAAGATATTTTCTTTTACTGAGAGTCAGTCATAAACCAAAATAATCTTGCTCTGTGCTTACATTTGCAATATTACGTACAAACACTAAGATTCTATGGGGCTGAATATGACTCTTACTAGTATTATATACCCCTGTGTGAATCTATATCACATGCACAAGAAAAAGGACTCTATTTCTTCCTAAAGGAGCTGCCCAGCATGCTGGATATTCAGACTGAGGGTCCTAGGCCTAGGCCCCATAATTCATGTGCTAAGAGAATAGGTATGCATAGAAAGCCTACCTTTCCTGGTCCCAAATCTTAACCAGAACACTTAGTGTTTTTCATCCCGTCTGTGGTTTCTGGTTTCTTCCAGGATCAAAGAGCAGTGGCCATTACTAGAGCAAGAAACATCTGCTTCCACAGCGTTCACAGAACAATCAAAAACAGCTCTGTGTAACAAAATAAATTAGGAGACTAAACTCTTGTATGTTATCTGCAAAAGGTTATTTAACTCCATCCTTCTGATTTCCTAAGGCAACTCTAATATTTTAATAGGTTTCCAGTAACCTTGAAGCTAAAGGGTACCACTTCCTTAGGTATGTATGAGGAGCCACCTAGTTAATGCTGTAAACCCATTCAACCACAGTGTTGTTTTTGTTGTTGTTGTTTTTGTTTGTTTGCTTGGTTGGTTGGTTGGTTTTTGGTAAACTGTGTGGTACAAACCCATTCGGGATACTATCTTTAATATTTCTTGACAGCATAGCCCTGGGAAAATTATCTGTTTCCTCTGTCTAATCCTTTTTTGTTGCAGAATTACAAACCAAGATCTATTGAACACAAAATTTACAATTGTACAGAACCAAGAACAACAGGACTTGCGTTTCTGAGGGAATTACTAAGTTCATAATGAAAATACAAACTAGTAATAATTGCAAGCTTGTTATTTTGTCTACAACTAGAATTAGCCAGAGGTTAAAAAAAAAAAAAAGCAAAGTTCATTTTTTTGTTGTTGTTCACTACAGATTTTTTTTTCCTTATTTTCTTCCTTCATGATTTCTTTGCTTGATTTATTAGACCACCATTTTCCATCTAAACTTGACCCCAGAGTAATTCCAAACCATGAACCCATGTAATGTAACAGAATAGTGCAGTTTGGAAGGGACCTCATGACATCTCTCTTCCAACCTCCTTCTCAACTGCAATGCAGTCAGACCAAGTTGTTCAGGGCTTTCTCCAGTCAGGTCTTGGAAACCTCCAAAGACAGACACTGAACAACCTATCTGGGCAATCTAATCCAATGATTGATTGTTGTCACTGGGATTAAATTTCTCCTTATCTGTAATAGTTGCTCCAGTCCAAATAGCTCTTCATACAACTTATCCTGTTGCCTCTCAGACTCCTGTAATGCATCACTGTGAAGAGCCTGGATCCAGCTTCTTTCTTATGGGATACCATATTGAAATATTTGCTAAAGCTGAAATAAATGGCATCCCTTTTTCTCACCTTATCCAGAAATCCTGTCATTTATCTTAGAAGGCAATGAAGTAGTCATGATTTATCTCTGGCAAATTCATGTTGACTGTTCCTAACCTCCATCTCCTCTACATGACCTGAAATCTTCCAAGAGGACTTGCTATATGATTTTTCCTTGGACCAAAGTGAGACTGATTGGCCTAGAGTTTCCCGGGTCTTCATTTTGGTACAGGTTGAAAAAGCGGAAAACATTATATGTTGAATAAAGGGGAAAACATTTCCCTTTCCCCAGGTGTCAAGGACCTCATCTTCAAGGGGACCTTTCAGAGATGTTAAGACACTTGAAAGGACATTAGTTCTTTCAGCACCCTTTAATGCAGCCCATGGACTTGCATAGGTCAACTTCCTTCAAGTAATCCCTGTCTTGACTTTGATCCACTGATGATAGTTTTCTTCATTGAATTCCACCAAGACACAGACACCTGGGAGACCTGTTAGAATAATTAGGCAAAGGTGTGGAGTATCTCAGCCTTATCTTTTTCTTCTGTCACTAAATCACCCAGCCCAAATAGAAAGAGGCAGATTTTTTTCTTGGTTATTCTTTATTACTAATGGGGACTTAAAAAGCTCTTCTTACTTCTTATTTCTGATACCTTCTAGATAAAACCTGGAGTCCATTTTACTTATAAAAAAAATATGTTCTCATATAAAAATGTGTTTTCATACAAATTAAGCTGTCTACTTTTCTTTGTTCTTCATTACTACAGTATCTAAGCATGAAAATGAAAATATTTCATTCCATCATAAACTAGGAGCATCATTCTCCAAGGCCCCTAATCTGAAGGCAATGTCTCTCAGTTTTAGCCCACAAGTCACTTTATGCTTTGCAAATTTAGTTTCCTCTACATCATATTGCTGAAATTGTTTACAGCTGAAACAGACTAATTAGGAGAGTCAGACTGGCAAACATAGTTGTTTACCCTGAAAAAGGGAGTTCCAGACCAAAGTAGGTTTCTTCAGGAAAGGATTTTGTGTACTTTTCTCATTCTGACCAACAGGAATTTACAGATATATTTAAATGTAAAACCAAATGTAAATTATACAAGAATTGAGCTATTTAATGACCACCACAGACCATTCTATTCAGTGTTTTCAGCAAACTTCAATCAACATGACAGTTACATTAGTAATGTTCCTGGAAAATGACAGTTTATGTACAACCATGAAAACAAAAGAATGGGTCCCTTTAAAACTAAGTTTCCTGCTGAACATTTTCTTAGATCCAGATGGGAATTTCTATCCCCTTAATTCAGAGATGAAGTTAACCAGAGAGATGTGATTAACAACTCTTAAGAAACCTTTTAGCCAGTCAGGTTAGAAAAGGGAAAAAAAAAAAAAAGTGTTATATATACATATATACATATATATACATACATATATATATATATATGTTATGGTCCCATACATTATTGCAACTTTCCTTTACTTTACCTATTTTGGATAACCACATTTTCTTGGATGGGGAGAAAGGAATTGAAATGGTTACTAAGAGTACTCTGTTCATAGCCAGTCAGCATCCTCCCTTCTCCAAACCTAAATGTCACGGCGAGTGTCCAACTCACCTTTCCACATGATCTAATGTATCAGGTGATGCATGTCTGTGATATTTTTCCTAAAATGCTTATAATATAGCCAAACAACAACTTGAAGTTCTTAGGTATCTTGTGACTCCTCCTTCCCTGCCCAGTGGTGATGGGAGTTACATTGGTCCTTTCACAGAAGTGCCTCATTTGGTTAGTCATTTGCTGCCATCTGTAATTTTTGTGGTGTTCTTTCAGGTGATGTGAACAGCCACCAGTGAGTCAAAAATACCCTGAGATTCAAGAAGGTCAGTTTCTACACCACCACTGAACTATCAGAAAGACATTCCCTAAAGGAAAAAACTTTCAAGAAAAAATAAATCTTGGGGCAGACCACTGTGGTTCTGTGGAAGTACTGGAAGTTTTCAAGAAAATATATTCTGAAAAGATACAAATTATACAATAGATTAAATCCTAAATCAAAAAGTATGAAATTCTTAAATCAATTCTATAGATTGTTTTTAGGAATTGAGAGAGAGAGAGAGAAAGAGACAGACAGAGAGAGAAGGGTTTTCTATGTTAACTTGAAGATTTCCAGAGATACTAAGTGTTTACAGACCATCTCAGCTTTTACTAATGGTGTCATGATTATGGTATTAAGAAGAATTTCAAAAAGCATAGAAATAGACTTTGGCTCTCTTGGATGTGTTATGTAACATCAGAGACATCTATAAGCATGCAATTATTTCACCAGATTTTAGTTATTTAAACTTCACTCACCCAGCTTGACTTTGGAATCAATGAGAGAGAGAGGTTATCTCCTGTCCTGAGAGGGGCAAATAAGAGGGAGAAAATGAATCCCTTCTTGTATGTGTTTATTCCTCTGCAGTGATTTTAGGGGGAAACTATGCAGACAAATTTGACACATCATGTCGAGGTAGGCAAAGTGAGCTGAAAATATTCACACTCTTAATTTCAGAGTACCTCAGTACCTGACCTTGAAACTCAGCTTACGCCTTCCTTTAGGCAACTTTTCCATCCAGACTTCAAGGTTTTCAGGTCTGAGACTGCTTTTAAAGAATATTTATTTAAAACACCTAAGAAAGTCAAACTTGGAGCTAACTGAGGTCTTCACATGCTACTAAAAGACCAAGTACTCTTTAAAATAGGAGTAGCACTTCCAGAAAGCTAGACTTTTAACTAGAGGTAGGTATGTCTCTCTGTTGGTGTGAGCCCCCTGAGCTATCTAGTGGCCTTTTTTTCAAAAAGCACATTCTTTCAACACCAAATTTCCTTTACTGTTTTAACAACAAAACAGAGATTGATTCCATATAAGAATATAGTGGCATGTACATATTTCTTGTGTCTTTTTTATTGGGGCTGACTGGGGATATGGTACAAGTTAAGGGCAGCTCTCTAATGGCTTTCACATGATTGCTGTAGGAAAGCATGCCATATTCTTACAGCCTTGCCTTCATGCAGCTCCAAGAAAAGAGGGGGAAAAAGGAAGAAAGAAAAAAAAAAGAAAGAAAAAAAAAGCTAAACATTTATTTCTGTTTTGAACACGTGCAAATTCCCTATCAGGAGAGTGAGAAAAAAAGATGCTGGGGAAAGGGTAAAAAAAAATAACTCTGCCTGCTCATGGGAACAGCAAAGATCATAGTCCCTACAAAAGGTATGTTTAAACAAAATAGTAGCAGCAAAACCAAACTAAAACACAACAGAAATCAGCCTCACACTCTGTGTCAAACCTAGAGGACTTCAAAGCCCTCTGTAACATGCATGTGTGTGCACATGTGTATGTTTAGAGGATGTCGTGTTATTGTAACCACTCTGAGCTTAGATCACTATCAGATGTGTGGACAGAAGGGCGAATGGTCTCTTGGGTGACCAGCAGCAAACGTGTGGAAGGAGGATAGGTCTTCATGCTCACTGCCTTTCATCTGGGAGTGAGGAAAAAAAGCAGAGCAGGAGAATTCCTGTGCGGGAAAACAGAGTGACTGGTCTCTAGGCTTAAAAGCTCTACTCTGTCCATGGCAAACCTGAGATGAAAAATCTCTGAGATATACACTAGTCTTTGTGATAGTTAAATGTAGATCCTCCAGTGGTGTCAGTCCAAAAAAGCCCAACTGAATATTTGCCCATAGACTGTCAGCTTCTCAAAATCTTTGGACATAATGTAAGGGATTCATGCCACTGAATGGGGTTGTCAACTTCAGAGATGCTCATCTGAGCTAGATACCTATACCACACTTTATAATTGCAGAGATTAAATCAATATTAAGATTATTGGTAGGTGTGATTCATTCTGTCCTGAGCTAGATAATAGTATTGATTTTTCAGAGTAAGAAAATATCAGTTCCTTTTGACCAAAATATTGTTAAAATAAATTCATTCTGTGCAAGCTGAACCACTGTCATTTAAAAAAGAAAATCACATACCGCACTCTTTCTCTTCTGTATAAGTCCAAAGAGATATTGATTCAATCAGACCTTGGTTGGAGAGCATATTGACAACAGAAAGCTATGACACCTTACACAGCAAAGGCATGAGTGGCAGTGGAACAAGAAAAATATAGAAAAAAAATAAAAATAAAAACCAGAATAGGTTCCCCAAGAAATGAGCTAAAGAGATGAGAGAAATTTCAGTTAGATAGTTCTGTGATACTAACATTTACATAAAATCATTGATTACAAATAATATTTACTGGAAAATTTTATAAAATATCTCAGGTCCTAGTTTTTTTGTTGTTGTTGTTTTTGTTTTTGTTTTTTCTTAACTACTTAACTGTGCTGGCAAAATAAGTGAAGGAAGAATCTTGCCATGATTGTGATTTTGTCTTCAAGCCTCCTGTTCCATATTTTTACAATGCTGTGATCTAAGAAAAGCCCCTTGGAGCCAAAATCACAATGGACAAAACAAGCAGGAGACTCTGCTGGTATACATATCCCCGCTCCCTCCCATCTTTTAAGTTGAAAAAAACAGTCATTGATAAAAAGGGATGGAGAGCTGTCAGTGATCCTTATATGAAATCTTTTTCAGGTACTGAATTCCTAGCAGTGCCCAAGAGTTGATTTGACAATTTTTATGTTCAATTGGAAGCAGCTTGTCCAAGTAAACATATATGAATATATTAATAAGTGGATAAGTGTATGCACCTTCCATGAGAAGACTGCTAAGTTCTTGTTATCTGTGTTCTGGAGTAGTCAAATAGAAATTTAATTTGAACTTCTGATTTATATATCTTTCATAGAAATTACTATTAAAAAAAAAAAGTATTAGTCTGTATTCAAAATAAAAGATTGATGGCAGACAAACTTAAAGGGAGAAAAAATCTTTTTCCTGCAGTTGCAGCTACCCACTTTGATGCACTCATGCCACAGAAGCAGCCATAAAATTACTTGTTTGTCCATACCTTAGTGTTTTCACAGTCTTAAAAGAGCAGTCTCACTTTTGAAATCTGCCTTGATTTTGTTTTGTTTGCATGTATCAACAGGATTTCACAGCTCATGTAAATATAAGTCACTTTTCTTCCAGTGAACAACACTTGCTTATACACTGAGGCTTAGTCCCTGTGTACCATAACCTGCTGTGTTCTGGACACACAATGCTGAAGAAATACCTAAAATCATAGAATCACAGAATATCTGAGTTAGAAAAGACCCACAAGGATCATAGAAATCATCACGGAGTCATAGAATGGCTCGGGTTGGAACGGTCCTCAGAGATCATCTAGTTCCAACCCCCCTGCCATGGGCAGGGACACCACCCACTAAATTAGGTTGCACAGGGCCTCATCCAGCCTGGTTTCGAACACCTCCAGGGATGGGACATCCACAGCTTTTCTGGGCAACCTGTGCCAGTGCCTCACCACCCTCTGAGTGAAGAATTTCCTCCTAATCTCTAATCTAAATCTCTTTTAGTTTAAATCCATTTTCCCTTGTCCTGTCATTATTTGATTGAGCAAAGAGTCACTCTCCATCTTTTTTATAAGCCCCCTATAAGTACTGAAAAGCTGCAATGAGGTCACCCCGGAGCCATCAAGCCCAACCCCTGTCTCCACATAGGACCACCCCAAAAACAAACCCTGTGTCTGAGATCACTGTCCTGACATTTCGTGAGCTACAGCAGGCTCGGTGCTATGCCCACGTCCCCGGGCAGCCCGTCCCAGTGCCCGACCACCTCTGGGTGCAGAACCTTTCCCTAACACCAGCCTGACCCTCCCCTGTCCCAGCTCCATGCCGTTCACTCGGGTCCTGTCGCTGTCCCCAGAGAGCAGAGCTCAGCGCCTGCCCCTCTGCTCCCCTCGTGAGGGAGCTGCAGGCCGCCATGAGGCCTCCCCTCGGCCTGCTCTGCTCTGGGCTGAGATCAAAGTAAGAAACTAAACAGGACCTTTTCAGAACCAATGAACTTGGCGTGCGTGCAGCTTGGTGAATATTACGTTGCAGATATTCTTGCTCATAGCTGCTCTTGTTACTCTACCCCAGAATTTAGCCCCAGTTTGAGTCAGAGAAGTGTGGTGACAGGGAAGTAGGATTTTGCTTTTAGGGACATTGTGCCTGACCTTCCTTCAAAAAACTTCAAGTCACAACGAGTTCACCACGATTTGACAGATCATTATATCAGCCAAAATGGAGTTATTGTCCATGGGTGTGCTCTATCCCCCTGCAAATGCCAAGGAATATGCCATAGCCTGACCCACTTTTAATGCTGAATAAACCAGTCTGAATTACCTCAAGCTTGCCAACACAAAGATGCAGAGAAGGACAGGTACAATAGCTGAACTGACAACTTGGTTAAGATTCAATTTTCGAAACATACACCTGCTAATACCCAGGTATCCAGGATGGCAAAAATGAGCAGCTGCAGGGGTCTGCTTCAGCGTGAGCTGAATTGATGAATTGCACCTTGATAACGTGTTAAACAATGCATGTCTTGACTATGAATCCAAGCACTGCATGTGTCCTCAAGAGAGAAGTCAGTTTGTCTGTGCACCTCAGAAGAGTTACTTCAGAGAACTGTTAGACCAACCTGAAGTGGTCTAAGTTTTGATGAAATCTGAACATTGCTGCTTTGGGTAAGAAAACAGAAAGTCAAGCAAATGATTAAAAGAAGTTTAAAACCTTTTGCTTTCAGTGAGGTGCTGTTCAATGGATTGTTTGATTTAACAACCATGGTTTTCACCCTTACCAGCTCTCACACAAAAGAAGACTGCTGGCGGAGGGAGGTGCTTTTACTTTATGACTCTAAACACAACCACTTGCTCTGTCTGATTAATGGGGAAGAAATATAGTGGCTAAAAATCCTAACCACCATGAAAGGAAGGAAGGGACTGAATTCCAAAAACGAGTGCAAGGAACAAAATGTCTTGGTCCATTAAGTATACTAGAAGCAGTGCTTGGGAATCCTCCTACTTCTCAGTGACTCTCAGGTTGAAGATATTAATCACTGTCAGGACATATTAATGTACCATATCTGTTTGGGCACGTGGTTCTCATAAGCTCCAAAGGGTGGTCTCTGGCCTTACTGTGGCCAAGCTCACTCTTTCCTCAGGCAAAAGCATAGTTTTGAGGCCAGGTTTACTGTGATTTTCATGGTGCAGTGTAGACTACACTGAGCACCAGAATCCCTGAAACATATAGGAAACTGCTGCAAAGGAGACCCACCAGGATCTTGCATGGGGATTGCTGTCTATATCCTACCTGCAGGGCTATATTCTGGGTCAGCCCATCTGACACAGCCCCAGTTCTTCACATCAGTCCAGATGTAGAAATGTATCCTCTCTCTGCCTCGTTTCTAGGCTGAGGCAGAATCATTAGGTGAATCTCTCAGTTTTTTTAGTGCCAGAAACCATATGAAAGAACCCCATTAATCTCAAGTTTGGGCTTGAATATTTCTTGTATTGCAAGATCAGCTGTCCTAGTAATACAATGCATTGTAAGGCAAATTTGCTCTACAATGTGCTGAAAGAGAGCAGAGAGGTTAATTGAGAGGTTCAAAGTAGGTTGCCAAGCAATGTCAGGTACAAGGATACATCATCATTTTAGCTACCAGAATGACCTTCTTTGCTCAAATCTCCTCAGTTCTCTGATCCTCTGAATAGTGTGTGCTGCACAGCTGTGGAGCAGAACTACTGTCTGGAAATGGAGGCATATGGCCACCAGAGTTTCTTCAACAAATGAAATGGATAAATTATATTTTCTAAAGGTATTTCCTACAAAATATGGAGTGTCCCCCTGAAGTTCCAGGAACAGCCACTGAGGAAAGAAATTGTGGCATGAACTTAAGAGGAATAGAGGTTCATGGAGAAAATGTAATTGAGATTAATCTCATCTCACTTTTATTCTTAGCAAAAGAGTATTATGGAGACAGAAATCTTTGAACCTTCACCTTACTCTAAAATAGGTGTTGAAAATAGATTGCATTAAATGAGATTGAAAAGCACTTTGTTCCAGTCTTTCTTCTCCTCTAAATGGAAACATCCCAGATAGGGTTTGAATGACATCTTATTCAGGGGTCTGTCATCCATTCATAGTTAAATTGGTAAAACTCTTCCTAAAATAAATAAATAAATAAATAAATAAATAAATAAATAAATAAATAAATAAATATTTTTCTCCTTACTTTTGGAACCATGTCCAAATGCTTTGTCACCTTGGTATAGCTCATGATTGTACCCTGTGTTTACAGTCAGGATTTTTACAACCTTAGAATATAACATCTTCACAAATAAAGTTTTTTCAGACCCCTATGATGTATTTTCTGTCTGGAACTCTAGGCCCCTTGGTGATTCCCATTTATGACATGAAAACATGAACTTGGTAGTTTATTCATTCAAATAATAATTAAAATATAACAATTAAAATGCAAATGTAATTCAAAAGAAGAAACATATGGGAATTAGAAGTTTGCCAGGTTTCAGTTCTGGACAGTTGTGTGGGGTTATTGTTTTTTTGAGTGTTTTGTTGTTATCGTAGTTTCTGCATTTCTTTTCTCTTTTTTTTTTTTTTTTCCATTCTAAGAAGTCTGATCCAGAATCTTTGTCTTTTATTATTCCTTGCAAAGCCATTTCCTCTCTCCCCTCAACCCCTTGAGTTGATTAACTGTTACAAAGCATTCCTGTGATACTTAGTAAATAACAATGCAAACATGTTTATGTAATAGTTTAACTTGTTAATTATGTTTTTATGCTAAGTTGAACGCACGCTGTCCTGGAGTCTGGTAGCCTTCAAGTCTTGGCTCTTTGATGTGAAGGGTGCGCTGGGAAACACATTCGTTTTTCATTTTGCCTTGATGAAGGCTGCTGTTTACACTTTGTGTCACTTCTCCACAAGTCAGTGGCATGCGGACAGCCGCAGGGAATGCGTTAGTTCTGCGTTGGAGCCACGTGAGCCTCAGTGCCTGCAGTGTGACTGTATCCACAAACAGAATTATTGTGGGGAAGGATTCAAATTTTTCTTGAGTCCTCACATGTAGGACTGGGCTTAAAAATGCTCTCCAGGAGAAAGCCTCTGTTCCAAGCTTGCTGGAGATGTTTGAGAAGACAAATTGGAACCAGTCATTAGGATAAGATTTTCATGGACAGAGGATTAGATCACATTTGCCTGTCCATCTGATGAGCACATCTGCCTGTCCATCTGATGACTGCCGTCTTGGGCAGTCCTATATATATTCAGATAAGATCTTCCTTAAAATTGAAAGTATAAATTGCTACAGCCTGTGCTAAACTCAGGACAATGTCTAGCAGGTGTTATGACAAACAAATCCTTTTTCATAGACTGGTCATAGAGAGAGCTTCCATATACACTCACCAAAAAAAATAGGACTGTACTTTCCTCTGAATCCAGTACTGCTTACTGTTGAAGACAAGCATTGGGCCAAATGGACTGTGAGTCTAAAGCAGTCCAGCAATTATTTGGGCGCTTGTGAAGAACTATAGGCCAAGGAATTCTATTTAAATTTCTGAGACCCAGCGCAAGCAATGGGCCTATATTAATTTTCATGTTGATTTTTTTTTTCTTATCTTAATGTGATTGAGATGTTCATTATGCAGAGAGTAGTATAGCAGGAATAAAGCTTCATTTGGCACAATGATGATAACTAAGCTTTAAGAAATGTGATTTTTTATCTTACCATTCCAGGCAATGGAACTTTTCTTTCTGATGAATTCTGTGAAAACATGGCAGAAAGCTGGTGCTGTCATAAGCAGGAGACAAAACAGTGAAGACAACATATGCATTTGCAACACCTTAAGGTTAGTTGGCTCCTGGTTTTCCCCCTTCCTAGAGCAAGGAAGACAGCTTGCTATTTGCTTTTCTCTCCAAGTTTTCTCTTGGAGTTTTATAATGAGCAAAGTTAGGATATGCAATTCTGTCTTGACCAGGTGGCTGGAGCTTCCCCTGTATCTGTTGGACAGATTTTGTGAAACTGCTGTTTGAGGGACAGAACATATCCTGGTTTCACCAGTTTTTACCAACAAAACGTCACCCTCTAATGTAAGCAGTTATGAGCTTCTTTGATTTGTCTGGGGCTCCATTAAGTGGTACAGCCCAAACTACAGTGCACTGCAGGCTCCTTGGTCTTAAATTCTGCTAAATTCACAGCTGGCCTGCACAACAAAAGATCCAAAATCAGCAGTGGATGTGACCACAGGAAATGCCCTTGTTTCCACAAGAACATCGTTCTGGACAAGCAGCATAGCTCAGGGGAGAAACAAGGGCTAGGAGCCAAAGCTTCTTTACTTCATTACTAACTCTTAGAAACTATGGCTAACCTTAGTTTCTTTAATAAAATCTTGATATCTCATTGTTAAGGAAAAGTCTTCCTCCTTCCAAGAACCATCAGTTTCAATAGTAAAGCATTTGAAGAGCAAACTCTCTGATAATTAGACTAATAATGGCACTTGTAGAATAGATCACATTGATATGCAGCAGTAAAATACTCTCTAAATCATCTTGTTTTCAATTTATGTAAATGGGCTTATTCCATGGAAATCATCTAAGAGAAATCTGCTATTTAAAGGAGAATTATTTCACTGAAATATCAGAACCTGGATCTCAGCTGCCATAGACTGAAACCCCCACCCTGCCCCAGCCCATGAAGCCCAGGATGTTCTCCAGTTTTAAATCAATTTTATTTCTGCTGGATAAGGTCTCAGAACATGCATAAATGTATAAGAGGTGTTTCCTAGCTCTACTGTCTCCAATGAATACGTGCATATGTTTTTTCCAGCCTCCGATCAGCAGAATCATATAAGGTTAGGGGAAGTCTATGGAGTGCTGCTGAGGCACGTGTGACAGATGGTCAGAAGAAGAGACCAATGCTGTCATTTAGTGTAAATGTGCTAGACATAGATCTGTGTCTCTGTAGAAAACTGTTAGAATGTCTGCAAATTGATAAACACTGTAAATCTCTTTTATACGCTACAGCACCATCCCCTGAAGAGAATTATGTTGGCCTTTAGCCGTGAACATATATCCTCAGGACCTGGCCAAGCAAGGTGAGGGAAGAAAACATTCCAACCTACGACTGACATACAGGGAGGAGAAAGAGGCAATGAACTTTGTGCTTAATGTGCTTCTCCTTGTCACTTATCTCACCTTGATTTACCTATTCATCACTCTTCCGTCACTTCCCGGAGCCCTTGACTGGTCTCCAAAACTCATTCCTGTGTTGGGTTCCAGCACAAATTGGCTGGTAACACTTTCCAGATGTTTTATTGTCCTCCAGGTGATGGGGAAAATATTTTGTCTAAAATTCCTTTCTCTTGTGGAGAATTCTTTGTCTTCCCAGTCTCTCCCAGTAAGTGAATACACCCACCAGCACCTCTCCTTAACTCCAGATTTAGACCAAACCTAGAGTTTTTCTCCTTAAGTTCAGCCCTCATCTGTTTTCTTGATCCCTATTGCTAGCACATAAAACTATAACTGTCTGGTTGATAACCAAAGAAAACAAAATTTGTTTGCTGTAGTTATTTATATCATTGCAGTTCCTGCAAGGCTAGTGACATAATATGATACCATATTTTGATACTAGTTTTTCATTGTATATTGGTCAAGAGGCTATTATCTGGGTACTATACTGCTCTACCATTTTCAGTGAAATCATTTCCCTGAAAGTGGTAGTTTCTTTTCCAGTTACAGCATACAGAAAAACCATTTGAATTGTTCTTAGGAGGGTAGGAAAACAGGCTTGGTTTTCAGCATTCTTTCTGAAAAATGCTGAACCAGACTTTCCAAGACAACCTTAAACCACTAGTCAGCAGGTAGTGCCTTACTTATAGTGTCAGGCCTTGTGACCTTACAATATATTAGAAGATGAAGTAAGAAGGAAAAAAGTTGACTGAGGAATAAAAGTAATAATATTAATAATATATTAAAAAAGAAAACCTGGGTAACCAGCAATACAGAGGGGGTAGTGGTATGAGATGGTAACTGGTCAAGTGAGATGGTAATTATAAAAATGTTCAGGAGAGCATTGGATTCTTAACACATCATGCTTCACATGGTAACCTATCTTCTTATTTCTGGTCACTGTTGTTTCCATGCATTAGTTCCATTTTAACCCCCTGAGCTTCACATTTCCCACACCAGCAAAGGGTTCTTTTATCCACCTGAACAAGACGTTAGCAAGTTTGGAGAGGTGGCACCTAGCCATCTGTGTACAGAGACTCTTGACAGAGAAAATACTGGATATTACCCATGCAACAAAGACCATCTGCTGCAGCAACCTTGCTAGTGGGAACATAGAGGGGGTCGTTTCCAGTAAAGGCAGCTTAATGTTTGGCAGGGAGCAGAGGAGGCTGGAGTATGCTGAACTTCAGAGCTTTCTCTTCCACCTCAAGGAGACTTTAACAAGAGTTTATTTAATGTAGCTTTCTGCCTGTGTAAGTGGAGTTCTTTTACTTGTGCCATCAGAAGAAAACCAATGTAAGTCTGCAGAGGCCTATTCACAGGCCAATCACATTTAGGAACTAAGTCACCCTTGGGAGGTAAAATAGATATTATAAAGCAGTAGTCTTTTTTATAGCTTTGTTAGGCTAAGGTCTTAGGCAAGGTAAGATTTGTAGTGGTAAATAATATATTTCATTACACTAGCTGAGTATTCTCCCTCCCTAGAAATAATTTATATATCACACAGTAACTCTTTTCTAGAACGGGAGCCTAGGAGAAAGATCTCTTTCCCACATAATTACAAAGTCACAAATTGTGATGTCTGTGATTCAAAAATTACTCTTTCTTGTCTAAGGAGAGATTGTCTGAAGACAAAATTCATTCAGACTTATAGTGAGATGAAATGATCTAATTCTTTCTAGAGGCTTTGATTTAGGCGGGTACATAAGCACATGAAAAACTTATTTTTAGAGTAACCACATGAACTTCATGATGGCACCAGATGAAGAATACAATGTCTTTATGTTTTCATACTGTTGTGTGATGTTAGACAAATCAATCTAATTCTGTCCCTTGGGGAATCTGTTCACCCAGTCACAAATTACCTCATTACTTCAGACTGAGGTTATCTGAGCTGTGGAAGTTTCCATTTTTTACTTTTTTAAGTGGAAACTTAAAGCACAGTGTAGACAATCTGCTAAAGTTGAATAATTGAGCTACTGTTTGAACACAGACTGATAATTATGTAAGTCAGTTATTCCTGTCTCTGGATGGACCATCTGACATCAATTTTCCCCCAAAAGATAAGTATGATATACAACCTTTGGCGTATTCATTTCTTGTACTAGTGTGTGAGATTTCATGCTCAACCAAGCTCATTTCAACACGCAGAAACCTTGCCCAAGTGAGCACCTGTTAAATCTAATATTTAATTATATAAAATAAATTTTAAAAGCTCAAAAAGTTGATAGTTGCATCTTGATTCAAGTCATCTTGTTACAAGTTGGGTTTCATTAGAGGCTTAGCAAACGTTAGCTGGTTCCCTGTCTTATAATATTTGTGTGTGTGTGTATGTTTTTAAATAAATGGTGCAACCAAGCCTAATAATAATAATAAAAAATAAGAGAAAGAAAATGTTGTCAGGGGTCCAAACATATGAACTTTATGTCGTGAAAAGCTTTTATTCTGGTTCCTATTCTCACTCGTGCATAGATTTATTGAAAAAAAAACTTGACATTTATTCATTTTCCACTTAGATTATTGTGGTTAAATCAAAAAGAAGTGTCAGGGCTTAGGGAGCTGAAAGCAGCTACACATTTTCCATTGTGACGGGTCACATGGTTTCCATTTGTTCCGTGAAAAACCTCATGGTTTTGGTTATTTTCACTGTCTGGAATGAGATATAATTCCACTCCTGCTGCCAAATCTCCTGTATCGCATAGGAAACTCCTGTATTTTGGGCCATCTCCCTCAGTTCAGCTGGGAGGCCTGTTTCACAAGATGCTTTTTTATTATTATTTATTATTTCCAGTGGTCTGAGGAGAGTCTTCAAATGATAGTCTGACATGCTTCTTCAGACACTAAGGAAGGGAGGTCTTGGTTAAGGTACTGTGCTGTGACTGAGGAGAGATGTGTTTAAGTCCAGCTCCCATCACATATGGGAGCCATTTCAGTCTGGGTCAAAAGCCTGTTGAAATCCATAGAAAGAATTCAGTGCATGTGAATCAGACCCGTCATAACTAGATTATGCTGTTAGCAGTGGGGAAGTCAAGGAAGACAGTGATTCTTCACATTTTACTTAGTGTGGGCTCATTTACATAGAAAACTTGTGTTATGGGCACAGAATCAAGCACAGTTAAATTCTGGCAAATCATGAATGTATAACCCTTCAACAGTTGCTCTTTAATTGTCTCCCTACATGCTTTTAGTCCACTCCAATCACATTGCAAAACGAGTCAGCTTAAACCTCTATGAAGGGAGAACAAGATTATCTCTATCCCAGACAGAAATATCAAGTCTAGCAACGTTTGTTTGATAATGAGTTCCTCAAAACTGTGTTGGTGCCACATGGTTAGAGAAAAGCTTATATTCAGTGAGTAAACATAGACCATCAAGTTTCAATTAAGTAGTATTCCATACTCCAGAGATTTCAAAGATAATACATCATTAAAGATGTAGCATTATATAGAAAACAAGATAAAAATGAATGTATATTTACTTAAAGTAATTCATACTGGATTGATCTGATTTCGTTATCTGTTTCATTACCTACCTACCCACCTACCTATCAATAATAGAAACTACCAATAGACAGAAATAGATACTTTCAGAATCTATTTATTTAATAAATCTACCTAGATTTATTTAACATATTAGAAGATCTTTAATATTATCTGAAATCATCAGGGGAATTTAAACTCTGCTGACAGCACAGACCAGGTCTCTATTGGTTATGGATCTGGATGGAAGTATCTACATAGCATATGTCCTCATCAGGTGAGACGAGTCTCACCCCAAATCCCAAGAGCTGTTATATTAAACCAGGAATGAACATAAGAATTCCAAGATGTCATATGAAAGCAATATTAATTTAGGGAAAATACTGTTCAGGACCAGAGAAATATTTCATTTCATTAATGTGGAATTGTTACATTTTGACATTGCCAGCACAAAACATTTATTAGAAAAAAAAACATCTTGTTTCAATCAAGAAAAATGTTTTATTTCTACTTTGCTTGTTTGACACATTATAGCATACTATTACATGTATATGACATTAAGTGTAAAATTAATAATAATGAAATTATAAAGTCTGATTTAGAGGTTTGAAAGGATTTATTTCAAGATTTTTTTTTCAACTTAAAATTTGATGAAAGCAAATACTACAAGCATTGTCTGAAATACCTTAATTTCAAGAAGAGTTGTGTTTCTGAAAGTTCATAATTCAACCAAAATGAATAGTAATAGATCTCATCTTGCTCTCTCACCTACAAACCTTGCCCTCCTTATATCCTTAGACTGTCATAATCAATTAACTGAATCATGGCAACATCTGCTGTTTTAAATGAAAAAGGAAAAAAAATACAATTTACATTTAAATATCTAGAAAAATATGGTTTTTACCTCCAGTGGACTTCTACTAGGATCATAAAGCATTCCTGGATTGTTCAGGATTAATACTATTGGCCAAGGAGCATTCCCAATAACCAGTAAAGATCCAGCTAGCCACTTCTGGAGTATGTGAGATTTTAAACTCTGTGACAATTTGCCATATTACCAGAATGTGGATCCTGGCACAGTCTGATTTACCAGCACAGACGTAGCTTATGAGCAAAGGGCTTTGGCACTGGTTTTGCTGCAGTCAGAGGAAGGATCTCCGTATATAATCTCTGAATGTAACAAACAGTACTTTGGAGCTCAACCCTGGGAACTGCTGAGCAAAGCAGACCTTTTCACCTCAGAAAAGCATCTGAGGTTTCCAAATGCACTTTTATTCTGATGCAGAATGAAACAAAACCTAGCAACAACTTTCCATTAAAACAGAGTGGGGTTGCTTAGGATAACCTGTAGCATACCAGTTGATGGAATTCATTTTAAATGTGAGAAAACTATAGGCAAACTATGGATTTGAACTGAGGTTGTTGGTTCTCAAATGACTTGTATTAAGCATTTACCTACTTCTTTCTATGCCCCCTCCAGTTCCCCTTTGATTGATGAATTATAGAAAGAATCAAAATCTTTCAGTTTCAATGTCATACCATAATTTCACTTAATATTATTTAATTGCAACTTCTCAATCAACTCTAGCACTAGATACTGTCTTCTACCATGTGTAATCCATACTTAAGAACAAGTGATTCATCAAACTTTAGACTTTTTTAAGAATGTTTATATGTTTATTGATTAC
This sequence comes from Anser brachyrhynchus, assembly GCF_964034855.1. NCBI lineage: Eukaryota > Metazoa > Chordata > Aves > Anseriformes > Anatidae > Anser > Anser brachyrhynchus. Next base: position 2,813,823 of record NC_137695.1, read on the forward strand.
CTGTTCTTCATGCAAATCAGAGGGAAAAATTCTATAACACCAGAAGCTCTAACATTTATTGGAAGTCAGATTTTCATTTTGTTATTTGGTCTTGCTTCATCTGCATCTCAGAAAAATACTCAAGACGAGGAAGAACCACTCACAGAATACTTTAAAATTTCCAGCTAAAAATAGAAGGAAATTAATATATATATATTTTATTTTTTTTTCCACAGAATAAATTTTGAAGAAAATATCTTCCAGTCTTTAACAATTAAAAAAAAAAAAAGTTATAAAAAAAACACACTTTCTTTATATATATTTTTCATGACATTCTCAGCTGTCTTTATAGGACCTCTCTTAACAAAATTTTGAAGGTAAGACCTTTCTTTCTTGTGAAAATTAGGAAGCACTTCTTTATTTCGATGAATTCTGCAAATAAAATCACTTGAGGGAATGTGAATCTTTTTCTTTTTTTTTTTTCTTTTTTTTTTTTTCTTTCTGCTGGCATTCTAGCCCTGGCCCAAGACTGCACATTCATGCTACTACATCTTTTTTGCACAACTCCAGTACATATAATCTGGAGTAATGGGTGTTAATATTCATTTATTATTATTTGATGTGTTGGCAGTGCTATCATTTGCTGTGTTGACAGTGAGCAACATTAAGCATAATCTCTTTTTCTCAATGAATTCTCACAATATTTTTTGAGAAATAACTCCACTTCATAGTGTTTTATTCTACCATAATCTACAGTCTCCACTGCAACAACCCTAAACTGTTCCACACAATTATAATACAGTTGTAGTCTCACCCTGAAAATTATTATCAGTGGTATTCTACTTTCCCTCTGTGGCACCAGTGAAAGGAACCTTCCCTCACTCTTTTCCTATAACAGAAGAATTAAACTTGCTCTTGAAACCCACAGCTGCCAGCTTCTTACCCACAGCCCAGGTCAGAAGAAGCTGGAAGAGCAGGTCTTATGAACTGGTGAAGAGTGCTACTTGGCAGTCACAGGTAGACTCCAGGGTCCATGGCTTCACATGTATATCACGCATACAAGCAGAGTCATGTACTGCTTTCCTGTTTGTTCACAAATGTGTTTTAATAAGCAGAAACATGTTCACACACTGCAGCAATAGTCCATCCAGACCTGTTTATCCTGTATATGCCACACCATCCAATCTACAAATATATATTTTTTTTCCTTCTGCCTGGAAAGCAACACAAATATGCACTGCTGAAAAGGAGATGTTTGAAAGGAATGAGAAGTTAGAAAGATTTAGGTTACAAAACACAAGATAATACTACTGCAAAGTAAATAGAAAGGAGATTTATGGAAGTTATTACCTCTCCAATAGGGCAAGGGTATTCCTCTGCCTATGACATGATGGGTTCAAATTAGGAGAAATTTATTCTCAGAAAGAGTTTGGTTTGGCATTGGAATGGGTTGCCCATGGAGGTGGTGGAGTCATCGTCCCACCGTCCCTGGGGGTGTTCAAGGAAATGTTGCACGTGGTGCCTAGCGACATGGTTTAGTGGATGACATTGGTGGTAGGGGGATGGTTGGACCAGATGATCTTGGAGGGCTTTTCCAACCTTAATGATTCTGTGATCTGCAGTAAAATGGTTAGAGCTTTAGGCTTCATAGGCAGTTATCCTAGTCCAAATAAAAAAAATACTGCACCCCCCCCCCCCCCCCCCCCCGCCCAGTGACTTCTCTCTCAATGGATAAAATCTAGGTTGTGCATCGGTTTATATCTCAGCAATAGATACAATAGACACTCACAGTGCTGACGTCAATGGAGCTGATCAATAGCAGTCAATGGGAATTCAAATACTGTTAATATTCGTGCCAGTAGCTCAAAGCTCTCAGTACTCAATTTGGTAAATATGTTGCTCTTGGGAATAACGATATTAAACAATTACAGCACATTGACTATATATTTTGTCAATCTTACTCCTTACAGGCCATCTTCTGTTGCTGGTTTTATATGGGTCCCATACTGGGGCTTCCACACTACTGATGTTCACTTACAATTATTTCAGGATTTACAAAAATGACCAAGTGATTCCACCATGTACAACCATACTCTGAGGCCTCCAACCTTCTTCTACTTCCCATGGCAGGATTACATTTTTTTCTTCCATCAGACTATTTCACCTGCCTGAAAATAAGCAAAATTATTTCATCTTGTCTCAGGGCCAACCTCTCTTTCATAGAATCATAGAATCATTGAAAGGCTTGGGTTGGAAGAAACCTTAAAGATCATCTAATTCCAACCCCTCTGCCATGGGCAGAAACACCTCCCACTAGATCAGGTTGTACAGGGACCCATCCAGGGATGGGGCATCCACAATTTTTCTGGGCAAGCTCTTCCATTGCCTCAGTACCCTCTGAGTAAAGATTTTCCTCCTAACATCTAATCTAAATCTCTCCTCTTTTAATTTAAAACCATCTGCATGTCCTATCATCACCTGCCCGAGTAAAAAAATCACTATCCATCTTTTTTATAAGCCCCCTTTAAGTACTGTAAGGCCTCAACAAGGTCTCCTCTGAGCCTTCCCTTCTTCAGGCTGAACATCCCCAGCTCTCTCAGCCTTTCTTCATAGGAGAGGTACTACAGCCCTTTGATCATCTTCATGGCTCTTCTCTGGACCTGCTCTAATGGCTCCACATCCTTCTTGTGCTGGGGGACCCAGATCTGGATGCAGGACTCCAAGTGGGGCCTCACAAGGGCAGATCGGAGGGGGACAATCACCTCCCTCCCTACTGGTCACGCCTCTGGTGATGCAGCCCAGGATGTAGTTGGCCTTCTGGGCTGTAGGCACACACTGTTGGCTTATGTCTAGCTTTTCATCCACCAGAACCCACAAATCCTTCTCTGCAGGGTTGCTCTCAGCTATTTCTTCTCCCAGTCTGTACTCATGTCTGGGATTTCCCTGACCCAGGTGCAGCACCTTGCATTTAGACCTGTTGAACCTCATTAGGTTCTCATTAGGCCCTCATTAGGTTCTCATTAGGCCCTCATGGGCCCACTTATCTAACTTGTCCAGGTCCCTTTGGATGGCATCCCTTCCTTCTGTTGTATCAGCTGCACCACTCAGCTTGGTGTCATCTGCAAACTTGTTAAGGGTGCACTCGATCCCACTGTCTATGTCATTGGCATTGACAATCTTTATGACAGTCTAAATTATAACTAATATTTAACAACTAGTGACTTCCCAAAAACAGAAGTGAAAGAACAGTTTCTTGGAGCAAAGGCTTCCAGGAGGAAATGTTTAAAGAAATTAAGCAACATTTATAAGAAAGATACAATGAACATATTTACTTATCAATCATCTAAACATCACCTGTGTTGAGATGGAAGGATTTCTGCAGAAAGTCTTTGTCAGTGACATTCCTGAGACCCTCTAAAGTGTGAATTAAGCCACTCATTGTCTTTTTGATGGCAGTTTGATCTGGCAACACCCCACTCTGGCAAAACAACAGTTTCACAAGACACAAAGAGGGACAGATTGTTGAGAGCTGACGACTTTCCCTGCATACCCAGATCTCCTTATCTAGGAAGTCAACATATTGCTTCCCTGTTTATTCTTCCCAGAACCCTACTGCATCATCTCATTCATGTACGTAAGCTTTATGACCCCAATAAACAACAGTTTTCCCTCACTTCCCAGAACAAAAAGTAATTGTTTCTCATGATTCAAAGCTTTACCAAGCAACGGTGACACAACAGCTAAAGATCCTGCTGTTTCCACCACCTCCACCAACAGTCTTCTCCAGCACTGAGTGGCTGTTGCTCCAGCAATTTGGTTTTCATAATTTCCCTGTCCAAAAATCAGCCCCTTGCTCCATGCTAAAGAAGTTTTTTCTTTGCTTTCTGGTAGTGTTTGTAGGCTGTTACTAGGCTCCCCATGCAGTGGCTTCACAGCCAAGCCATTCATCTTTGCACATGACTCATATGCTGTTTTCTTCAGCCATTTAATCATGAAGTTGGGTCCCCCCCAACATACCTTCTCTGGCTCATCTGTATCTTTCTGGTAATGAGGTGCCCAGAAGTGAATGCAGCATCCCAGGTGCAGTCTCCCCAGGCCCATCAAGTGAACGGAGCTCACCTTTCTGCTGCCTGACATCACTCCGCTGGGGCTCTAGCCCAACCTTGCAATGATGGTCCAGCTTCCGCAGTGCCCTGCGATATCACAGCTCTGCACTCTCCCCCCAGTATCTTTGTCAGCCTAACTGCTTCTACCTGCCAGTGGGAAGGTTTGTTTTAGATTATTTTCAGACCCAGAGGACTCGTATAAGCTTCCTTCTCCAACTCAGTTCTCATGTGGTTCCCCCTTTGTATGTCCAACTTGTCTTCACTTCTGTGTTAATCTCTCATCCTCACTGGTCTTTGCTATTCCTGTTGGCCCCCCTACCCTGATGATGATATTTTCCCAGGCCACAGGAGTTTGTCTACTCTCTTTACTACAACCAGACTCATTCTTCACAGCCACCTGGGGTGAAGCAGAGAAATGGGGAGCCCAAGCACAGCTTTTCACAGCCCTTAATACCAAATTTGGCCTGCTCTAGTTACAGTTTCCCAGCAAGAATTATGGCACCAAGTACTCCCTAGAAGACTGGTGCACCTTCCTGGAGCAGAGCTGCTCTGCTAGAGAGCTTCTGTCTCTTTGTGTTCAGAGGAGTAGCAGCAGGACCAGACCTCAAGGCTACGCCTGCTCTGCTAAATTAAACAGCGCCAGGGAATGGTCTCAGTCACTGGAACATGACCACTTTAGCATGGCAGTGCTGGCAAAGTTCCTGGCATGGTTTTGGTTCAGAAACATTAGAATTCTCCCAAATGATTCAGTGTGAGGGTAAGTATAAGCCAGGGATGCTTCCAGCCAACAAGCCCTATCCGGTGCTTAGTGCAGTGGTATAAACATGGACTACTACAGACAGGCATGGGGATGGGGAATGTGCTTGTTCAATTTACTACATCGGATGTACTCAAAGTCTTCCTTTACGCTGTCAACAGAGAGGTCACTGCCTGTTGCACGCACACTTGCACAACTCAACTGATGCAATTCATTGTCTAGCAACTGCAGAGAAACAACAGCAAAGTCTGCCCTGTTTTATTTTATCTGTTCATTCCAGCTGAGAGGGTCACAGCTGGGGAAGAGCAGAGAATGCATCTCATGCAAGCTTCCTCTGAGGTGTGATGTGCAGAGTAAGCTAGCAGATCAGAGAGAATGGTGAGGACAACCAGAGGCCTGGGAAAGGTGACAGAACAAAACCAGGAAGAAGACATGCCCTCACCAGCTTTTCCCCTATTTAATAAAATTGTCCAATAAAAAGTCACACCCATGTTCAAAACTGCAGATCACTGTTTTTCTTTAGGTTTTTATTTCTATCCCTTCTACCCTATGAATTTTGCAGAAGGTATGGAAAACGTAAGCAGACATCCAAGTCCCTGGGAAGCATCTAGCCACCTACAATCACTTCTTGCAGGTCATATGATGTAAACCAGCTGACAGTTTTCTGTTCTTGTCCCTTTTCCTCCATCTTCTTTCCTCAGCCATCTTCCCCAAAACATGCTATTAACTATCTTTAATGAGAGTGTTTATAGAGGATAATACCATTCCAGGCACTTCCTACAACCATGTGTTCTTCATTTGGAAGTATCACATAGAAACATTTCTTCTTGTGGCATTTCCAAATAAAAACCTCATGGTCCTCACTCTGAAACTCTGCATAAAGTTCTACCCTTATGGTATTTCAGGGAAAGAATTGATTTTTTTTTTTTTCATTCTTTTCCTAATAAGACCAGAGCAAAGATTTTTTTGGCAAAAGAACAAAATTCTGCTCTGGATTATATTATCTGAACCCCTTAAGGAAAATCTTCCCAGCAGTTGCCTCCACCTGATCATAATGCATCAAATCTAGGTCTATTTGTAGTTAGGTTGGAGTTTTGCTCTGTGCTCTCCCCTCCAGCTTCGTTTGACTTTCCTTTTTCCTTTCCAGATGACACTGCTTAGTTGTTTATCAATAAGATCGCCACAAATGGGAAAATCAAACTCAGTGGTAATATCATCTCCAACTCGCCACATGTAAACACCATCCTGAACCCCCACCACAACCTGTGCACTTTGTCCTTCAACAGACAAGGGGAAAAAAAAGAGCCTCAAAGCTAAAGAAAAGTAATTTTTTTTGGTGTTGTGACTTGTAAAAACTTTTTCATTCTGACAATAAATGAAACAAAAGAATTCCAACCATTTGAAACAAACTATACTTACAGCTGATAATCGCTGTGAGATAATTAACACTGCAACATGTCAAGACACCATTTTAGATTTTCAAATCACTTTGTAGTACCAGTACATTTTCTCTGCTTTCACCTATGAATATTCTTAATTTGCAGCTAATTTCATTTACCTGACTGATAATCATAGATTGCTTAAGAGATTTTGTTTCACTTTTATTTTTATTTTTCCTTTCTTCCCCTTATATGTTTCTTTTTTCCTCTATATATTTAAAACATTTCTCTATGATTCCAGCTATGCAAGTGTTATGCATAAATAACATGAATAGCCAATATTTTCCAGGAAAACACTGAGAACAAAAAGATTTCATTCTTTCCCTTTGAAAAGGGATAAGGTGTGGGCCTTCAGGTTCAGCCAAATAACTTTCAGAAACAAGGGGAATTTACAGGTAAGATCATTATTAGAAAATATGTCTAAGTAAATGCAGTGTTCTTTGGGTTGTGTTGGCACAAAACCTCACTAGGTCAAATGAGGTTCTGGGATGAATCCTTTTACATTGCCACAGGTTTCTACACCACAGGTGAGTGGTAAACAAGTAATTGACTGCAGTGCTTCACGTCAGTGAAGAGAAGTTTCTCAAACACATCTTTTTAATTTTCTCCTTGAAATTTGGGAAAGTAGAACAGGATTTTAAAAGAATCTGATATTGCTTGCCCGCAGTCTGCAACCAGGACTCTGATCCAAAATCTTGCAGATGACTTACTCCATACAGAGAGAACTGTGGGAACCTTGAGCACTGCTGTGTACTCAGGCATATCCAGCACTCAAAAGTCATGTGTCAAAGATTGCTGCAAATGAAAGGACTGGCCTATAAATCAAAAATTTCTCTCTAAAAATAGTGAAAGTTAGATTGTTTTTAATGGTCCTATGTCACTATGTCATGCTTACAACTTGCTCTTTTTGTCCACAACTGGGAAAAAAAAAAAAAAAAAAAAAAAAAAAAGAAAAGATACAAGGATGTTTTGGTGAGGTTTTAGCTCGTAATATAAAGCTTAGAAACACACAGGATTCCAGCAACTGGAGCTTTAAAGAGAAAAAAAATAAAAATTAAATCACAAACTTCATGGTACAGTCACTACAGCTGGTATCTGCAAGATGGCTTGTAGACTGGCTTTTCCTTTCAGCATCATCTTTTAGTACACAGTACTTTAACACATGAAGATCTGAATAAATCTTCAAATACCCATGGAAAATTTGTGATGGAATAGCAGACCACTTGGATTCACTGAGTCGTCCCACGAGGGCTCCAGGGAATTCCTGTTTTGGAGGAGATGAGACTGCAGTGAGCGTAAGCAAAGAGAAAATTAAAAGAATGTAAAATTCAGGACTTTGCTCCTTACAGTGAACTGCTCCTTGGAGATATGAATGCACTCCTTCCTCACTGTTTCCTCTATGACAACATCATTCTGTTTCCCTGGATATATACTTTATTATTATTATTATTATTATTATTGATAATAATAATAATATACACTTCAACTGTGTGAACATAGGATGGGAATAATTCCTCATAACAAATTCTTTACAACTGCAGCGCCCTAACCTCAGTGTTGTCTGTTATCTCTCTCTCCTTCTCTCTTTAAATCTTTGAGCCTTTTGATCTCTGTAGCAAAGATTGTTACATGCCACAAGGAAGCATTTTGTGGCTTGTCATATGTAATGGACACAGCATGGATTTTCTACCTTTTGGAGGTTTGAGATGGACTTAAGGACCTGGAGGAGTCCTACTTGTCCTATGCAATAGTTTTGATTTCTGTCCAGAACATCCAAAAGGGAAAAGTTGCTCATTATCTATTTTTGGAATTAAGGTCTATTTAGAGTTGCTCTGGAGTCTATAGTCAATCCAAAGTCTTTTAACAGATGCTTTGAGTAGTTTTTGAACTCTTGCAAGACACAAGGGAAAGAGAAAGAAGAGGGTTTCTGCATTTTAAGGCCAAAAGGGCTTTTTGGATTATTTAGAATCATCTCCAATGTAAACCAATCACATGATTTCCTTTCAGTTGCTCCTGTTCTGGGCTCAGCTGCATGTGTCAAAGATGCCATGCACTTGGAGATGATGACAGGTAAGGGAAAGAGCTGCATATGGTTAAAACATAGCTAGAAACATCCGGATGCTGCATATGAAACAGGACATGTGATGCTGTAATGGAAGAGTGGCATTGGTTTCCTGGCTGCACAGTGTTGGTGGTCTTTCCAGCTGTTCCTTGGAAGACATGTCTGGCATTTTCAGTCCCAGACTTGATAACAAGAGTCCCTGGTGACTTTGGAGAAACATGGAAGGACTTCAGTTTTCTGTTGCCCAAAATAAGGGAATAAAAATTATGGAAATAATGGGAATCACAGACTTGATCCAAGAATCAGATCTGCAGGAGAGTCACATTCCCCAGGGGCCACTGATGACAGCACAGCTAAAGTGGAACTTCAACTTTTCCAACTTGCCTGTGGTCTACCACACAATTTGTTTGTTATGCGGAGCCTAAGGAAGCTTAGCTCTCAGAGCCAGCAGCTCTGGCTCGAGATACAAAGTAGGCCACTCACTCAGGCAGCAAACTGCAGGGGACACCAAAAGAGACATGACCCCACTGCCTGTAACAACTCACTGGAAAGTCAGCCTGTCTGTACTGCTGCCACAGTGTGAGACAGCAGCCAGACTGGGCTGAGGTCTGGCTGTCCTTGAAGCACACCCCTCCAAGCCCCCTGCAAGAGCAAGAGAAGCAATTCTCTCTCTCAGAGGCTCTTCTCCAAAGGTTACCCTTCCCTTCCCTGATTAGGGGACCATGGAACTGGCCCTTCATCTTTACTGTCACTTACAACCTCCCTGCTGAAGTAAGTGATTGCTTGTGTTCACACTCCTTTGCTCCTCTCCAGTGAAAAGTCCTCTGAGCTTTAAACCTGTCCTGGGAAAGAAAATCTCCAGGGGACAGCCCTGGTTTAGGTGACTATGTGTTCACTGCTTTTTAGCAAGCCAGCTATCTGCAGCATGTCTGCTGGACAGACCCAACTGAGGCACAACAGTGTGTCAGGGAACGTCACAAGGCCAAGCCAAGGCTGGTTAACGTGGTGCTACTAGTCAAACACTAGGGAAATCCAAAGGATGGCAGTGAGTCATCTCCACTGGCTGACAGGGACCCAGTCACCGTTAGGTCCCCATGTTCTCAAATAAGAGAAATAAACTCAGGAACAGACTGTCTGACCTATTTTACCACATATTTTAGGAGGAGATGATGATCTGTAGTGATTGGGTTCATTTTACCTCTCCTGATTATGAAAGGAGAAGCCAACTTTGAAAAAGATGCTACAACAATTAAAGTTAGGTGAAAGGAACCCCAGCCTTGGTCTTCATCTGGAGACCATTGAGTAGTGCATGACCCAAGATTTCCCTATTTTCATGAGTTCAGTTGCTCCTTTGCTACTGGTAGATATTTATATATGGCTATTCACCAAAGCAGGAGCCATTTGATGAATGAAGTTCTGCAGAAAAAGCTCCAGTGGTCCATCTTAGCAATTTTAACTGGAGCTGTTGAAAGGTGAGAAAGTACTTGTGCTGTAAACATGGGAACATACTACTAACTGACATGCCCACCCACTTCTTGGTCTCTTTCCACTGCCAAAGCAGTAAAAAGGGACCTTAGTGTAAGTGTGAATCCAGTTCTTGGAATGTTTTTCCATTTCCTTGTATTTACGTTAATGAACACTGACACTACAGGCTCACATTCCCAGCTCAGTACTTCACCAGACTGACCAGCAACAAAACCAAGGAGATGAGACTAAACAGATGATTTGATGAGATTTTTATTATTCTTTTTTTTTTTTTTTTTAATTCCTCTAGGCTATGGAAAGAAAAGAGAGAGGTCATATCTCTGGTTTCAAAAAAAAATAAAAAAATAAAAAAGACATCATTTCAGTTCAGAGGCAGGTTTAAGGGCAAAAATAAAAATAATTTTTAAAAATCAAGAAAATTAGGAAAATGATTGTCTGAGCACAAATTTAAGACTATTAACTGGCAATGCTTTCCACTTGGTAAAATGTTCCTCCTGAAAAAGGTCAGCTTGCCTGAATAAAGTCCTAATGCCTGCCAGTAGATTGCTTTACCTTAAGGTTAACCAGGAATATTAAGATGGTGCAAAAGCCTCTCTTGTCATAAAGGGTGATTTTTCATCAGTCCTTTACATACATGTAGATAACTACTCACGGGAGAACACAAAAGCAAAGCAACTCCTTTTTGTCAATACATAGGTTCGTTGCATTCTCTTTGTCTCTCACTGTTACACTACTACATCCCAAAATTATAGCACTAGTCACAGCAAAGCACATGAACATACCCATGGGTTGAATCAGACATGACTTTACTAGGTGAGGAGAGTTGTTTTGTGAGAGTAGTTAGGAGGCCTGTGTTTGTCCCTGTGCTAGGTCTGTCTCTGGACTAAACTGGCATAGGTCCTTCAAGTCAAGGGGCTGCCATGGATTTCTGTCGATAGATTCCAGTACGTGACTGAGAACAGCTTTTGCTTCCACCTCAGGCTCTTGTGAAATTGATGTAAATGGTGCTTGTGAAGCTCATTTGCTGTTCCACAAAATAGAGTGTTTGTTTTAAATTCTAGGTTAAATCAAATGATCAGATCCAGCTCTGACCCACAAGAGCTACCACAGATGTGTGAATTAAGACCCTGGGAGGAAGCATGACAGAGGAGTGGGTGAGATTTATCTTAACTCCTTGGGTAATCATCCTCTGTCATAAAATTATCATGTATTTCAGAATATTCCAGGTATTTAAATAAAGTAGAGAATACTGCAGTAGAGGAAAATATTCCAAGATTTAACATGTGACAGAACTTCCTTTTCCCTTATGCCTGCTTCAAAATATTTGCATATATTCATATATACAATACGTAATCCATTTTCCAGTCTCATACTCAACCTCTAGACGAATTTATTCAAAAAGTTCTTGACTTCAAAAATATGAGGAGCTGTGTCCGTTTGACCCCAGTTCTGTGATGGGAGGCTTTGATTACATCCACATTAATAAACAGAGATAGGGCATGGACCCAGGTACTGGAGCTTGATTATCTACCTGGACCTAATAACATAGCAGGTGCCCTCATCTCTTTCCAAATTGTCTGCAGTTTTATGAGAACTAGATGTAGCTACATCCAGGCTTTTCCTGGCTCTTCCACAGACATATCTGTAAATTTTCAGAACATCGTTTTTTTTTTTTAATATAA